>NC_141162.1:92835147-92989897 GCF_053477565.2 Lygodium microphyllum
AAAAAGAAAAGAACAAAAAAAAAAAACAAATCTGTTATGAGAGAAAAGGAAGAAATTCCCTGTCATAGCAGGCCTCGTTCCAAGCAAAGGTGGTCAACACCCTTGGGCGGGAAGCTGGTTGTGGAAAAGGTGGTAACACCCAGCAGTCCAGAAAGTGGATTCATTAATTGATATCCCTAGGATCCAATTCCGAAGCTGCCTCCCTTGGTACGCTATGTCCTGGGTCTCTCTGCAAAGTGACTACCTGTCCTCTAGCAGACTACATGTTCTTATCCAATACAATATTCGATTTGATGGCTACCTCCCTGGCCTCTTCAACAATTGACAAAGCGGTCTTCATCGACAACCCCTTGCGTGATGTGAGGTTTCATCCTAACCGGATGGGGAAGTGAGTATCGTTGCCCTCTGTATCTATCAACAACGAGTGAGACAGAGGGTGGGGCGAGAGACCAGTCTTTTCCCTTCAAGTCAAATGAGAGGTGAGAAGTGTGAATGAAGTGTTGCACGCACGGGATGGGCCTCTCAATGCACAAAGCACAATTTGTTTCTGTGCACTGCACCATAAGGCTCCCTTGCCTTCCTTCTCGCACCGTATGCCAGCACAGGGCGGGATGCACAGTTGCACCATCAAATGCGCACAAGGCATACAACCTTTGCACAAGTGACTATGAGGATTACATCAATGGGTTTCAGGAAAAGGCTGCCCTTCTATATTTATCAACAGAGCGTGAGACAGAGGGTGGGCTGAGTGTGACTGGAGTTTCTTCAATCAATTACCGAGAGGTGAGATTGAGGGACGTTACGACACTTGGAGTCAGGTATGTTCCACTTTCCCTATGCACCCACGGGATGGGTCTTTACCGTCAACACCAGACACGTCACCCTGTTCTGTACACTGCACTGTAAGGCTCCCTTGCCTTCCTTCTTGCACTTATGCCAGACGGGTTGGACGCACTAATGCACCATCAACTGTGCACCCTGGCATACTCCTTCTGCACCATTCCCCCTTGTTGATTCCTCAACCGGGTATGAGATATGGATTTTTAATCATTCTTCCTCGAGTGATATTAGTCATGGGGCGAATGACTATTCTTTCATTCCAATTGAGTGACTGTGAGTTGAGTGCAATATCCCTCATCATCGATAAATTTCCTGTGATTCCTTCCATCAGCTACCTCCCTGGGTACTGCCCCGTGGTCCCTGCCATGACGAACGTGTGCCGAGAAGATGCCTTGGTCCCTCCAGCGCCGACAACCACACTAGACGTGCCGTCGACACTCAACCTTGATTCTTGACGAAATGGGCCAAGTTTTTCTAACCCTCCACCTTCTGTTTCTTCGTGATGGTCATGTTTTAAATGTGGGGATGTTAGTGGATGGTCTATGGCGTGGTCCTAGGTCCCTGTTGTTCGGTTAACCCTATCCGTTAAGGTCTTAAGTGTGGGGACGCGTCCCTGCGCGTCTACATTGCATACCCTTCTGCATATGCCTTAACCTGTTCATGCATGTATGCCATGATTTGCTGTTACCCTGATGGGGTCCCTTCCCATCCACCCGGTTATGTTCCACCCACCTTTGGGGCTGTTCCCCTGCAGTTTTCCTTCATTCCCTGATTTTGAGGTCCTTCTATGTGAATGCATCCTACGTTCACCAAAGTCCAAATCCAACCTTATAGCCCTATTCCTCCCTTTGAAATACCATTTTTCCTTTTTACCTACCCCTGTTCTGGTGTACGGTTTTTGAGTTATTAATTTTTGAAGCATTGTGCGCAAATTAGCCGGTTTCCCATGTGAACGCGCTTTTCTTGCTTCGGAACCATACTCTGACGTCATAGCCCTGCCAAGCACTTCTCTCCTGACATTTTTCCTTTTTATTCCGTGTCATGCCGATATACGGTTTGTCCAATATTAATTTTTTGGTTTTTTACACCTTTTTCGTGCGTATTTTTGACATTTTTCCATGTGAACCTGCCCTGTTTGCATCGGAATTCCAATTTGATTTGACAGCCGTGTCCCCTGTGCCTTCCCCCACATTTTTCCTTTTTCCTCCACCCTCTTTCAACTTTCGGATTTTTACTTATTAATTTTTAAATGTGTTTTCGGGAGTACTTTTGGTGTTTTTTGCATGTGAACCCCTCCTATTTCCATCGGAACTGCGGTTTAACATGATAACCCTGTGCCATTCCTTCATGCGGACATTTTTCCTTCTTATTGCCTGACATTCTGGTGAACGGTTCGTCCGATATTAATTTCCGATCCCATTTTTGGGTTTGTTTTTTGGGTTTTTCCCATGTGAATGCATCTTATCTCAGTCGGAACTATGTTTTGATGTGATAGCATTGTCGGGCACGTCTTTCTGCACAGTTTTCCTTTTTTCTGCACCTCGTTCCGATGCACGGATCTTCCGATATTAATTTTTAATTGCGTTTTTGGTTCGTTTTTTGGGTTTTTTGCACGTGACCGCCCTTTCCCCCTCCCGAAACCTCCGTCACATGTTTTCCTTGTTTTCCCCCTGTCGTCCTGCCCAGTTTTTGTTTTTCCGCTATTTCGTTTTGACGTCCGGCTTGGGAGATATTAATTTTTCTTTAATTTTACGTGTTTTCACGCGCTCCGTCTTGCGCGTGAACGCGCCCTTTTTCGATTTTACGCGTCTTCATGCGCCATGATCGCCTCCACGTTCCCCGTCGCGACATTCCGGCTCCCATTCAATCCCGTCATGGCAAATTTTTTTACCCTCTCCCCGCGCACGCGCGCGGGATGAGGGGGTACGCCCCTTGCATGGGCCCCTGCCCATTCACCTTTCCCCCTTCCCCTTGGGCACCCCCAACCCCTACCCCACCCATTCCCATAACCCTTACCCCCTACCCTGCCCCGCCCATACTCCTACCCTACCCCTACCCCTCCTACCCTACCCCTACCCCTCCTGTCCACTACTCCTATCCACCCCATGACCCCTACCCAACCCATGGGCACCCCACCCCCTTGGCCACCCCCCATGGGCCCCTGCCCATTCCCACACCCTTCCCTATCCCCCCTACCCCCACCCTTCTCTCTCCCCGGCCCCTTCCTCCCCCAACTACCTCTCTCCTTCCCCCCTCCCTGCGTTCTACCCCCTCCATCTTCTCCTCCCTCACTCCTCTCCTCCACGCCATCCGCCCCTCCTTCTGCGCCATCTGCCCCCCCCCTTCGCCGCTGACCTGCGCCTCCTCCGTGGCCCTATGCCTACGCCCCTGCCGTCGTTCATGGCCTCCTGCAGCCCGCGTCCTGCTCCCTTGCCCCACGACGCTGCCGTGGTCCGCCTGGGCCGCCCTGGACGCCGCTAACGGCTGTACCCCCTCCCTCTGCCTCTCCATGATGCCATTCGTGGCCGCCCTCCTGACCCTATCCGCCCGCCCTCGCTGACGTGCCGCCGTGCCTCCTGACGACGTCCTCCCCTCCGTCGGCACCCGCTGCTCCTCGCCTGCGCACCAGTCGCCCGTCGCCTCGCCAGTGCCGCGCTCGTCGCCCTGGGCCGCCCGCCTCCACGATGTCTGATGCCGCCTATCGTCGTTGACACGTCAGCGCCTCCCACTTCCCGCCTAATCCCCCTTCCCACCCTTTCAAACCCCACCACCCCTATTTCCCCCCATTAACCCCCCTTCCCACCCATTCCTCCCTACCCCCCCCATTAACCCCCCTTCCCACCCATTAACCCCCTACCTAAGCCCTTTTTCCCCCCTGGGACAATCACCCACACCCTGCAGACAACCCCCCTCATAAGCCCTACCCCCTCCTAAGCCCCTGTTCTCCTCCCCCTGCAGAACACCAACCATCGACACCCCTCCATCCGCCCCCCGTCACGCAGACACTAATTCCACACCCCCCTACCCCCTCCTAAGCCCCTATTCTCCCCCCAGCAGACCCGCTGAACCTCACCACACCCGTGTCACCTGCAGAAAATCCCCTTTACGCCCCCTTTCACCCGCCGACACCAGCCGCACCCGCCGCCATTCACGAACCATGTGGAAACCCGTAGATACCTTTTCTCCGCCCTTAACACACGCGCGTGTGGTGGATTGTTCGTGCTTGTGCGTGTTCGTGTGCGGGTGCGGAAGATCATTAGTTGGTTGCCGCCACGCAGCCTGTTGCTGGGTATTTTTCCCATATTTTTAATTAACACACATGTAAATCCCTTTTCAATTTAAAAAAAAAACTAAAACTAAAACACACAAACATTGAAAAATACAAAACAACTCATTAACAACTCCTTTCCATTCTGAAAACATCCCGAAAAATCTAGAAATTTTTCCTTTTATTTTTGCAACCCATGGCCCTATTTTTTTTCTCCACCTGTATATTTTACAAAAATATTTTTGCCCATTTTAAAATTCCAAACTCTTTTCAAATATCCAAAATTATGATAAAAATTCATTAAAAATGCTTCAAAAATCCAAACAACTTTCTAAAAAATTCCTCACACTTCCCTTACCATTTTTCTTTATTTCTAGCACATGTTTCTCAGTTGTTTCCATATTTAATTTCACACCTAAATTCCTTCGAAATAAAACACAACTCAATAACCTAGTAAACCACATATTTTTCCTCCACACACCAACTAACTGTCTAGAAAAAAATCAAGATATTTTTGGATTGAGGAGAGCACATTCTTTGCATTTTCATACACCCACTACCAGGTATTTTCCTTTTATTTATTATGTTAAAAAAAACATTTAAAAAAATGACAGCTCCTCCAAAACCCACGGTTAATATCAAACTACACAACTCCACCACGAAAACCAACCACAACAAACACATGAAACCCATAATTAACATACATGAACCCTCACTACTACCATGGCACGTGCATTCGCGCTCAATACCCACACACATATTTTTTAAATTAAAATAAACTCGCCGTTCACTTAGCACGCGCTACGTGCGCTACAGAGGCATTTTAATTTTTAATTAAAATGAACCAGCCGTCACATGAGCACGCCCTGGCAAAAAAGCGCTCCACATCACCTTAATTTGTAATCAATGAACTTGCATTTAGAGACCCAGTCGGGTATCGAAGTCCGAGATTCGAATAAAAGCACCGGTTTAACCTAATAAGGGGTAATTTAATTTATAATAAGGAACCGCCGTTTTCTTGCTAAGCTTTATCACCTAATAAAAATTCACCCATTCTTAATAATTTATTAAAATGAACCCTTCATTAAATTAATTCCCCCCTCACTGCACTTAATTCCCCTTTTTAATGAACCGTTTCGTGGGATGGGTGTTAGATATGATCAATGCCCCACCCTCATTAGGTGCTACCAATGATCCATGGTGCTCAAAGTTGTAAGGCCCCCATTATGAGGAGAAGCCAAATGTGAGCCCGGACATTGGTTGAGTCCTGACTTGTATATCAGATGAGGTCTATGTGACCGGATGGCAAAAAGGTGACTGTTGTGGGTCTAATCTTTGGGTTAGACGGAGTGGTTAAGCTGGTAGCAACTCGAGGCACATTGCATTGAGTTGCGTGGTAAGGGAGTTAAAAGGGGCCCCTATTGTGGGGTCCGGGGGCCGCGGAAGCGGCCCCTGGCTGGGGGGTCCCAGGGGGGCCAGCGGCCCCTGGCTGGGGGGTCCCAGGGGGGCCAGCGGCCCCCCTGGCGGGGGTCCGGGGGCAGCGCCCCCGGCCCGATGGTAAAGGGAATATTCCCTGGAATATTCCCTGGCCGACTAGTGGAGGCTCATATGGTAGGTCGGTCAGCAGGCCGACCTAACGACCTTCGCGGGCTATAAAAGCTAAACCCCTTCGCAGCCATCTTACACTCATCTTTCACCCAGTCAGAGTTGTTGTTCCAGCTAGCCTTAAGCTCTTCACCTATCTTCTGTCTAGATCGCCATCTAAGCTTCACACAGTGGAAGCGCACGGGTGGACAGAGCCATCTTTGTATCAGTTGTTTGGAGTTAAAGAATTTTACTGATTCTCCTCTTATCTGTTGTGTACTCTCTATCTCTTTCTCAGATTCTGTTCGCTGCGCCGTGTAATATTTTACATGGTATCAGAGCCCAGGGGGCTCTAGAGATCGGAGAGAGTGCAAGAGGCAAAGGCTTCAACAGCAAAGAGAAACGATGTCGACTCCGGGAAGCAGTTCTGGCGCATCAGGAAGCGGTGCAGGAGGTGGTGCTGCTGTACCGGCTATTCAAACACTGAGGATTCGTCCACCAACCTTCAGCGAAGGCAAGTTAGATGGTACAAACTACACCTTGTGGAAGTTCAAAATTACTACTATCCTTGATTCTTATGAGCTTCTGGAGACTGTGCTGGGGACTGACGTAGAACCACAGCCTACCCCCGACCCATCAAATCCTAGTGTGATGATTCCTCCGAATGCAGATCTTCTACGAGCTTGGAAACGAAGGAATGCAGATGCATTGTGTGCCTTAGTTACAAGCTGTTCTGACAGTGTTTTGACTCTGATTCAGCATACAACCAAAGCGTCAGAGGCTTGGAATGTACTAAGGAGTCAATATGAAACACGGAACCAAACAAGGATTCAAAACTTGGAGAATCAACTAGCAGCGGAGAAGTTTGCTGAAGGAGAGACGGTTGAAGCATTCATCACTCGGATTAAGAATCTGCGCGACCAGATGGCTGGCGCTGGGATACAAAAGACTAGCGAAGAGCTAGCTCGGAGGTGTCTTCGGATTTGTCCACAAAAGTTTGATGGACTAGTAACTGCCCTTAATACTCAGGTGAGACCTCAAGCTTTGACTTTTGAGGAGTTTTGTGCATTATTAATGGAGGAGGAGTTGAGGCTGAAAGCCCGAGAAGGAAGCAACAATGGAGATGCTGCATTCTCTGCCAATGCAAAAGGCAAAGGTGTTTCCTCCACCAAAAATGATGGTGACAAAAAGAAAAAGGGCGGCAAGAAGAAGTTTCAAGGAGAGTGCTTCTACTGTAAGAAGAAAGGACATGCGATTGCAGATTGTCGTGTCAAGAAGGCAGATGAAAAGAATGGTACCCTTAAAACTAAAGGGAAAGAGACAGCCAATACGGCTGAAGCAGAGTTGGAATTATTCATGGCGACCATTGAGGAAGTGTGCTCCTCGGCGCAAGAAGAATCTACCACTGACTCTTGGGTGTTGGATAGTGGGGCCTCCCGTCACATGACCAACAAGAAAGGTCTATACAGTTCTATGCAGCCTCTACAAGAATCCATCACTGTGACGGTTGGAAATGATGCTAAATGCCCTGCTGCGGGCACAGGTACTATTTCTTTTGTTGCTGCAAATGGTGAAGTCAAAAAGCTTTCAAATGTGTTGTATGTTCCCGAAATCAGGAGAAATCTCTTATCAGTTGCTGCCATAACTGATCTTGGTCATGAAGTGAGGTTCAAGAAGACAGGTGCAGAAATTATTGATAGTGCTGGCACAA
The DNA here is from genome assembly GCF_053477565.2 of Lygodium microphyllum. Taxonomy (NCBI): domain Eukaryota; kingdom Viridiplantae; phylum Streptophyta; class Polypodiopsida; order Schizaeales; family Lygodiaceae; genus Lygodium; species Lygodium microphyllum. The sequence goes on from NC_141162.1 coordinate 92,842,551, forward strand.
TTGTTGGAAAAGGAGAAAGAAGGAACAACCTGTATGAGCTAAGTGCTCTTACAGCCACCGCTGGAGTGGGCACAAGTAAGCTTTGGCATGAAAGGTTTGGACACATCGGATTTGCAGTATTGAAGGAGATGCAAAAGCAAGGTATGGTTGCTCACCTACCTACAATAACTGAATTGAAGGAACCATGTGAAGCTTGTATGATGGGCAAGCAACAGAGAAAGGCATTTCCACAAGAAAGCAAGAATAGAGCACATGCTCCTCTAGAGTTGGTGCATGCTGACTTGTGTGGTAAGATGCCTACACAGGCCTTGGGGGGATCTTCTTATTTTATGTTGATTGTCGACGACTACAGTAGGAAGATGTGGGTGTACTTCCTTCGTGATAAGGCTCAAGCTTTTGGTAAGTTTAAAGAATGGCTAATACTTGTTGAGAATGAAACAGGGAAAAGTGTGAAGAAATTTAGAACAGATGGTGGTGGTGAGTTCAACTCAAAGGAGTTTGAAGGCTTTTGCAAGAGCAAAGGGATCAAGCGTCAATTGACGACGCCTCACACACCTCAGCAGAATGGTGTTGTGGAACGCAGGAATCGTACCATTGTGGAGATGGCAAGATGCATGCTAAAGGGCAAGGGATTGCCTAACCATTTTTGGGCTGAAGCTGTTAATACTGCAGTCTACATTCTAAATCGGAGCTACACAAAGGCTCTCAAGGGAAAAACACCTCATGAGGCTTACACTGGTAAGAAACCATCTGTTTCACATTTTAGAATTTTTGGATGTGAATGTTATGCACATGTTCCAGATGAGAAGAGAAACAAGTTACAACCAAAAAGCAGAAAATGTATCTTCTTGGGTTATAGTGATGAGCAGAAGGCTTACAAGTTATATGACCAAGAGGCAAAGAAGATCATCGCGAGCCGTGATGTGGTGTTCAAGGAGGAGCCGCATACAGTGGAGGAGGAGAAGGCAAGGTCTTCCACTTTATCATCAAGCGAAGAAGTAGTCCACTATGAACCTGTCCCGAGAGCTATCCCTATCCTTAAGGAGGAGGAAGCATCATCTTCAGATGATGAGGAAAAAGTTCACCAACCTGACATCACCCCACCGGAAAAGCCATTGCCGCGCTGGGTGAAGCAGCTCTATGACCACAATAATCCTATGCCTGCATCTGTTGAGGAGAAGGCAGACGGACCAAGGAGGTCTCAGAGAATAGAGGAGCAAAGGAGGGCTTCTGCTCACATAGTCAACATGGCCTTGATGGTTGAGATTATGAGAGAAGTAAAGGAGCCAACTGACTTAGAAGAAGCACTTGCAGATCCATCATGGAAGGCTGCTATGCAGGCGGAGTATGACAGCATAATGAAGAATGACACTTGGGTGCTAGTGGATCGGCCAGCAAAGCGGAAGATTATTGGCACCAAGTGGATCTGGAAGGTAAAGTACAAGGCTGATGGTACCTTAGAAAAGTACAAAGCTAGACTGGTTGCCCAAGGATTTTCACAAGTTGAAGGGTTTGATTTTCAAGAGTCATTTGCCCCAACTGCCAGAATGACCACTATTCGCACGGTACTTGCAGTGGCTGCCCACAAGAAGTGGCCAGTGTACCAAATGGATGTTAAGTCAGCGTTCTTAAATGGTGACCTCAAGGAGGAGGTGTACGTGGCTCAGCCACCAGGGTTTGAGGCCCCCCATTCTGAGAACAAAGTGTGTAAACTGAAGAAGGCATTGTATGGGCTGAAACAAGCCCCCAGAGCATGGTACCAGCGGATAGATAGGTTCTTTTTAAACCTAAACTTCAAAAGATGTGCCTCAGATGCTAACTTGTATGTTTACAGGGATGGTAAAAAGTCTGTAGTGATTGTCCTATATGTGGACGACCTTCTTATTACAGGTGACTATGAAGATATGATCAACCAAACTCGAAAGGCTTTGAGTTTTGAGTTTGAAATGACAGACTTGGGCTTGCTGCACTATTGTTTGGGGATTGAAGTCTGGCAAGAGCCAGGAAAGATCTTCATCTCTCAGAAGAAGTATGCATGGGAGATCTTGAAGGCATTTGGCATGACCGAGTGCAAGGAGATAGCTACACCTATGGAGGTGAATGTAAAGTTATCCGTTGAGGATACATCAGCACTAGCAGACATTGGGAGGTATAGGAGGTTGGTCGGCAGTCTAATCTACTTGTGTAACACCAGACCAGATATCAGTTTTGCTGTTGGTGTTTTGAGCAGGTTCTCAAACAAACCTCATGAGAGTCATTGGAAGGCTGGGATGCGGGTGCTCAGATACTTGAAGAAAACTCTTGACTATGGTATCACATACAGTTTCGGAACTTCTCTTGTGGGGAACTGTGACTCAGATTGGGCAGGAGACATTGATTCCAGGAAGTCAGTTTCTGGTTATTGTTTCTCTTTGGGTTCAGGAATTTTCTCTTGGATTAGTAAGAAGCAACCAACAGTGGCATTGTCTTCTACCGAAGCAGAGTACAAGGCAGCTTGTTTTGCTGCATGTGAGGCCGTATGGTTGAGAAGGATTCTATGGCATATGGGAGTGCAGGATGAAGAACCAACTGTGCTGAGATGTGACAATCAGAGTTGCATCGCCATTGCCAAAAATCCAGTGTTTCATGCACGCACCAAACATATAGAGATCCAGTATCACTATGTGCGTGATTTGATGGAGGATGGGATAGTGGAATTGGTCTACTGTCCAACAGAGGAGAATGGAGCAGATATCTTCACCAAAGCACTTACGAAGGATCTGCTTCAAGTTCATCTTCACAGACTCGGCATTGGGCCGAGGAGATAGTTCACCTATGGGTGGACATTGAGGGGGGGTGTTAGATATGATCAATGCCCCACCCTCATTAGGTGCTACCAATGATCCATGGTGCTCAAAGTTGTAAGGCCCCCATTATGAGGAGAAGCCAAATGTGAGCCCGGACATTGGTTGAGTCCTGACTTGTATATCAGATGAGGTCTATGTGACCGGATGGCAAAAAGGTGACTGTTGTGGGTCTAATCTTTGGGTTAGACGGAGTGGTTAAGCTGGTAGCAACTCGAGGCACATTGCATTGAGTTGCGTGGTAAGGGAGTTAAAAGGGGCCCCTATTGTGGGGTCCGGGGGCCGCGGAAGCGGCCCCTGGCTGGGGGGGTCCCAGGGGGGCCAGCGGCCCCCCTGGCGGGGGTCCGGGGGCAGCGCCCCCGGCCCGATGGTAAAGGGAATATTCCCTGGCCGACTAGTGGAGGCTCATATGGTAGGTCGGTCAGCAGGCCGACCTAACGACCTTCGCGGGCTATAAAAGCTAAACCCCTTCGCAGCCATCTTACACTCATCTTTCACCCAGTCAGAGTTGTTGTTCCAGCTAGCCTTAAGCTCTTCACCTATCTTCTGTCTAGATCGCCATCTAAGCTTCACACAGTGGAAGCGCACGGGTGGACAGAGCCATCTTTGTATCAGTTGTTTGGAGTTAAAGAATTTTACTGATTCTCCTCTTATCTGTTGTGTACTCTCTATCTCTTTCTCAGATTCTGTTCGCTGCGCCGTGTAATATTTTACAATGGGTATGCGCAGTCATTAGAGTTATTTTCCATGGTCCAGTTTGGTTTATCACCGATGTAGTCTTGATATGTGTCGGATATGGTATTATTTTGGTTTACTGTCTTTGTTACGGTTAAGGGTACGGTATGCAGTTTTTTCTTTTCTTGCCTGATACGGGGTTCTGGGTGTTTGTCTGATGCATCGCATGAAGCTTTCGGTCGCATTTGTCTCAAGGTCATGTCGAATTTTTTCTAGGATGTGGTTTGCTTGGGGTTAGTTGGTCGAGTCACGTTTTCTTATTTTGGTTGTTCTCTTATCCTTGGTTTTTTGTCTGTTGCTTTGCAGGCATTCTCCTTGATTGTCTGTGTTTGTGGTGTGTGTGTAACCATCTGAATGGCGCCTTCTCATGCTCCTCCCCCTATCCAGTACGTCCCATTAGTTAGTAGGGATTACTCTTCCCTACTTACTTTTGAGCCTCTCACGAAGGCGGGCCTTGCTGCTTTTGTGGCTACTTCTTTTCCATTGCTTCCAGAGGATCCGTCGTTATGTGATGAGTTTCTGGCCTCTTACAGCAAGAAGATAGGACTAGTCCAGGGCATTTCTATGACTTTGACACCTCGAGGCTTAGGGAAGGCTCTGTCTCTTCCTTTCAAAGGTGAACCTTTTGTGACCACTCGTCAGCTTTTCTGTAATGAAGAGATTTTGAAGCTATTGCAAAAGCAGACAAGGGAAATCCTCGATGTTAAGAAGGTGATAAACTCTTCCGGAGTTTCCTTTTTTATGATCACTGATCCCGTATGGAAGACGATCTGTCAGTTCCTCCAGGACAAGTTTATGCCTACCAAAACGCCATCCCAGTATTTGTCCAAAGAGCTTTTTACAGCTTCCAGGATGGTGTTGAAAGGAGTTGCTATTGATTGGTGCACTTACCTCCTCACTAAAATGGATCAGCATTTTGTTAAACTCACCAGGGGTAATGTTACCAATGTTACATATAGATCATATTTGTCTGCCTTCTTGACCTATTCAGGTTTACAGAAGACTGTGCCTCCGCCTCCTCCATCAGATCCAGTACCTCCTCCTCCACCTTCAGAAGAGTCAAAACCCATTGACATAGAGGATGATGATTCTCCGCCTCCCCTGGTCATCCAGCGCAAACGCTTGAAGCGGGTAGCGGATAAAGCTCCTTCCGTACTTCCTTCAGTGTCCATCCCTGCTACCTCTGGCAGTGATCTCCCTGGGTATCTCACTTGTAATAACCTGTTCAGAGCACATCGAGAAGGATCCTTGGAGATCTCAGTTCCTTCCCTGAACAGTCTCGTCTCAGGAGATGTCATTCCTTTCCTCTGCAAGGATATTCAAAGTTCCATTGAGTTGTCAGTGACAGCCTGTGTTCAACAGCTGTACGCGTCTTTTTATGAAGAGCTCATGCAGTCTAAGGACCAGTTGCATAAGGCAACATCTGAGTTAGCTTCTGCTAAGGATACCCTAGCAGATTTGTTTAAGCAAATGGAACAGCAAACCCAACTGGTTGCCACCCAAAGCGATGAGATTTCTTCTTTGAAGACCCAGTTATTAGAGGCTCAATCACAGGTTACTAGCCTTTCAAACGAGAAGGAGAGGATGTCCCGAGAAGCACAGGAGTTCCAACCTATCTTAGATGACAAACTTTCAGCTTTACAGATTGCTACCGACACAGTGGCCAACCAAGCCTCCCAAATCCAGCAGTTGCAAGATCAAATGGCGAAGTCCCACTCTGTTACTACAAGCCCTCATGTTCCATTGATTCCTTCTCTTTCACAGTAGGACTTGGCTGCTCTTCATAGACAGGCTACTTTGTGCTCTCTATTCCAAGATAAAGTGGAAAGATTGCAGTCCAGAATGGACTTGTTATGGTCTACATTTGAGCAGTTTCAGGAATATGTTTTACCAGACCATTCTTTCTTTGTCCACTACCACTTACAGAAGTTGGTCTTCTATATGAAGCTTTCCACGATGGATTTACCTTTTCCAGAGGATGGCTGGAGTGGGGCTTGGTCTGCTGAGTTGTTGACAGAGGTAGTCAGAATGGTCTTTGAAGATTCTGTCACGCCAGATACCATGTTGATGTCGTACATGTACCTACGAGGAGACTTGTTAATTCCAGATGAGGTGGATATGGCATGGTATGTGGGGGATGTGGTCTTACAGGCTGTTTTGTATGTCAATCATTTGGAGTTGCGCATAGCTGACATGTTCCAGAGTTATTCCTCCAAAGTGGCTGATTGTCATGATAATTTGTGGCATCCCATGATTGATTCTGTGGTCCTAAATCAAAGACACAATACAGCTCCTACCTATGCCCAGAGTACTAATCAACTGAGGATGGATCTCTTAGCCTATCTTTCAAAACATAATCCATTTGATGCTACCTTCTTTGATGCCTATCATCGACGATCTCTCTTAGGACCTTCTGTTCTTACTCTCCTCTATTACCAACAAATGGCTCACCGCTATGCTATATATCTTTCCCTTTGTCAGTCTAATTCCACCATTATTTTACCCCTTCTTTTCCAACCTTCATCTTTCCCTCAAATTTCTATTTTCACTTACTGTTCCTTTATTGAGGATAGGGTATTTTCCCCTTCTCCGCCCTGTCCTTCTCCCTCCATTAATGTACCCTCCACATTTCCTATTTATCAGTTAACACCGTTCCTTAGTGATTCCCTACAAATTTCTGCCACTCCTTCTTTAACCTTTTCTTCCTTTTATGATTTTTCCTATCCCTCCCTACATCCACTTTCCCTTATTCCACTACCCTCTCCTAACACTTCCATATCTCAACCACCTCACTTGGTTAGTGACTGTGACGGGTTTGATAATCAGATTTCCAGAAGAAGGGGATGGAGTTCGGATGATTGCCTTACAGGACCGCAGATCAATTGGCCAGTAATTCCAGGAGAATGGATAGCTTCCAGTCAAGCTTATCAAAACTATGTTCATTTTGCTCAGCAGTATTCACAGTCTGCAGATCCCTCAGTGAGATTAACTGCTCACTTTGCTTGGTACCTGGCGTATATGCATAGGCACTCTCATAATGATTCCAAGCCTATTCCAAAGTTGTGCATGAATGTCAATGTTAGCATTGATTCCCAACAGCTAGAGATATTGTATTTTCATGCCCTCTGTTTGCCTAGCAGATACCTGGTCCTGTTGGAAAGGATGTGCTATCTCCAATTTTTTCAAAATCCTCCCAAAAACTTTGTAGATGAATCCTTATCTATGGATCGTTTCCGACAACATCAATCTTTTAAGAGGGATCATCTTCATTGATACCTTTCCAATGTATGGTGAAAGCTTTTTAATGAAAAACTCTCTTTTTTACGGAGTCATTCAGATGGTTGTGTTGTGTATTAGTGTTTGTGTTGTGCGTTCGTTTATGTCAAACGAACGTGGTGGTTTCCTATTGGATTTTGTGTACGAGCTACATTTTGGAGATTTGTGGTGATGGGGTCGTGGTTGGAGAATTGACGCAGATGCAGATGAAGAAGAAGCAAACTCTAATATCCTTTACAAATTTGTTGTGATTTTTAGTTTGATAAGAGGTGTTAATGAATAAAGGGTTTTCCTTTCTTTGTATTTTTATATCAGAAACAGGTTATAAGTTGGGGTCGTGGTGGATGGATTCTTTGTGAGAAGATATTGAAGATCAAAGTTGAGCTTTTCAATGCACTTGTATTCCATTTTTCCTGGGTCGCGAGGACGCTTCCTTATTAAGTGTGGGGATATGTTGAGTGTTGAAATGACTTGTTTTTTGGCTGATTTTTGTTGTTTTTGAGAGCTGAATGGTTGATTTTATGAGATGATTGATTGATTTAGAAGTGGTTTGAGAGTGTTTTGGATGGTAATGATTGTGTTTTGGAAGATCATGATGTTTGTTGGTGCTTCTGTGATGTTCTGATAGGTTCTGTATACCTTCTGTTTTGCTCTATTTTGGTCTGTTTTGTTCTGATTGTCTTCTGTAAGGAGGGATGGAGTATTGATTGATGAAGATTGAGATCTTGTGAAAGTTTATTGAATGGTTTGTGAGAGTTTGGAATGATTTGAGAATGAGTTATGAGGTTTTGATGACCTTCTGTAACCTTCTGTAGGTCTTCTGTAGAGCTTCTGTCTCTGTTCTGTTCTGTACTGTAGCTGTTCTGGTACTGTTCTGTATGCTTCTGTAAGTGTTCTCATGGATGAGAGTGTGACTTTGGGAAAGTTTTCTAGCCTTGGAAAGAGGTGAATACAAGTGCAAAAGAGCTGAAAGAAGTGGAAGAAGTAGCTGCCAATGACTCAAGTGAAGACTAGAGTGAAGTGACAGTAGTGAGCTATGAAAGGACACTGTAGTGGCTCTGGTGACTCTTCATATCAGACATACCTCTTGGGAGGGGTATCCACGACCTAAGAAGGATTATTGAGAGTGATTTTGAGAGATTGTAGTGAGGATATGATGTATTATTGATAGAGAGAGAGAGAGAGAGTCAGAGATAGCCAATTCTACTGAAACAGAGTGATTGTATATGAGAGATTGAGAGAGAAGACTATGAAGATATTGAAGATGAATACTATGTGATGTATTTCCATTCAAAGATGGTGTACTTCTTTGTTTTTTTTGTTCTATTGATGGATTTTATGAAGATATTGAAGAATATGGTTGATTCTATTAAAATCCGTGGGAGATCTACATGATGCTGTATGAAGATTTGTTGTGCCTGGTGTTCTTTTCTTCATTGTGATCATATAAAACATGATAAACAAGCTTGTTGATGTTACAAGATAGATTTTCTTGCAAGAGAATTCCCTTTTCTTTGGTGTTCATCTTGGGGCTCCAATTCGCCTGCTGACAGGTACTCTATTTATGCTTATTTGGCTAAGTCTCAGGGAGCAAATGTACTTGTTGAGGAGAAGCGTAAGAGGGATGAAGAAAATCCAAGTGCAGCCAAAAAGACTAGAGGGGGTGAGTTTGTTACTCCACCTACTGCAAGACCGTCTTCAAGACCAGGGCCAGATCGACATATGGAAGATGCTCAAAAGAGAGAAAAGAAGCAAGAGCCTAGAGAGAGAAAGCAGCTAGGGTTTTGGTTGATGTCCGATATTGAGACATCTACGGACATGAAGAAAATCTTTAATGATAAGATACTTGGCAGTGAGGTGACTTTCACTATTTCCGAGATTTTGGGCATCTCGAAAAGAGAGTTTCAGGATCAATTTTAGGAGGTCGTGAAGAGGAAAAGACATGCATTGTCTACCACTGATACACAGGGAGTTTTGATTGGGGAGTTGAATGAGGATGAGGATGAGGTTATGGTTGAGAATGCTTCTGTTTTTCCATAGGTAGAGAAGAGGATTCAGCCTATGCATTATGCTAAAATTGATGAGCCTGTCTTGATACCGCGTAGTCACTTTTCGCGGAGCCATTGGGCTAGGGCAACTATAGAGACGATGGTAAAGATTGGAGAGAAACAGGTGCCTTATGTTGCATTGGTGGATCATGGTTCAGAGATTAATCTCATAGTTCGTGGAGTTTATGAGAGTAACAGATGGCCTATGGATGTAGAGCATGGGTGGCATATGAGAGCTACCAATAACACTGCAGGTGATTTGTATGCTGCATGTCCTAGTGTTAGGGTTTCTATTGGTGATGTAGAGGAGGATTTTCATTTCTTTGTGCAGGATTCATGCTCTTATCCTATAATTCTTGGACAGCCATTCATCACAAAGATGCGCATGGAAACAAAGGTCATGGATGATGGATCTGCTTATGCACGGATTCGCAGTAAAGATGGTATGAGAGCAGTTCAGTTTATGACTGTGTGTGTGAACCATGTTAGAAACAGGGATACTTTCAGAGATGCACCTTTGCCCACTGTGAGGGATTGAGGTTTTCATTAGGTACCGCCGTTTCGCGAGACGACGGTGGTACAGAGCAGAGGAGATTGGAGTTCTCGCCTCCTGGCAGCGGTGTTTTCTCCTCCGGTTTTGTTGGGATTTCAGCAAACAGTTCGATGAGCTATCAGAAGTTTTCAAGGTTGCCTAGAGCTGCTAGGCAGTACATATGCAGGAAGGAGAAAAATTTGAAAAATGCAGGAATTTTGGAGGATGATGAGCACATAGATGGGATGTATGACAGTATGATTTGTGCAGATACAATGGAAGAGATGAAAGATATGCTGAAAACTGATATGCAGAGGTGTCACAGTAATGTATTAGTACAGTCCCTGGATATGTTTCATGAAATTGCAGATTTTGTGTCACAGATTGAGTCAGAGGCTGAGGTAACTCAGCAAAGAGTGTTCAGCCAAGAGAGTTTACTGCTGAAACATTTCAGCATTCAGAGTTTAGGGCTGTTCCTATGCAGTCCATAGAGCAGAGGGCTGAAGATATTCAGCCATTCAAGTGCAGAATTGCTGATTTACAGCAAGATTTAAGTAATGCAGAAGAGCATAATGAAGCCAGGGTTGACACGAAATGCAAAACTGTGGATAAGAAGGTGAAGCCGGTTGCTCTACCGCTTTCACCTGACAGTGATCAGCAAATAGAGAGGGCTGTTAAACAACCAATTTTGAGGAATCCGGAGTATATTGGTCATAAATTTTCAACAGAGACTCTTGCTAACTTGAAAATTGGAAATGGTGATTTCTTGCTACCCATAGAGAAGCAATGCTTTCAGAAGATGCTTGAGCGACATGGAAGGGGATTTGCTCTTTTCCCGCATGAGATTGGATGTGTGAATCCTAAAATTGTTGCTCCTATGGTCATTTTTACTATTCCTCATATTCCATGGAATCTTCGACCTATTCCAGTGCCTAAGGCACACCTGCCAAAGTTGATTGATTTATTGAATGAGAAAATCAGGATGGGAATCCTTGAGCCTTCATCTGCACCATACTCAAATAGGTGGTTTACAGTTCCAAAGAAGAATGGTACTCTCCGATTTATTTAGGACATGTAGCCAGTGAACAGAGTTACTATCAGGAATGTTGGTATAGGTCGAGTTGTGGATGAGTTTGCAGAAGCATTTCCTGGACGTGCCATCTATTCTTTAGGTGATTTGTATTCAGGATATGATCAGTTTCAGCTGGCTTTGGAAAGCAGGGACATAACCACCATGAGAACTCCTATTGGGCTTGTCAGGATGTGTACCTTGCCTCAAGGTGCCACTAATTCTGTTGCGCATATGATGAATGCCATGCATAAGGTCCTTCGTGATTATATACCTCAGCTTACCATGCCTTTCTTGGATGATGTGCCCATTAAGGGGTGTGCAGAAGAAGAGAAAAATGAGAGTCTAAATGAGCAGGGATGCAGATCCTTTGTGGCTGATCATATTTCAGCATGTGAGAAGATTTTGGCCAGGTTAGAAGAAGTGAACTTGACACTTTCAGGGCAAAAATCTGTTTTTGGAGTGTATGAGGTTGTCATTATTGGACATATGTGTGGATATTATGGCAAGAAACCCTCACCTGATAAGGTGAATGCTATAGGCAAGATTGCGGAGCTTGTGTGTTCTATATAATTTGGATACCTAATTTTGCACACATAGCAGATTGTTTATATCAGCTGCTTTGAAAGGGGCATAAATTCTATTGGGATGAGAGCCACACTAGAGCCATGCGGAAAGTGAAGAAGTTATTGCAGAATGCTCCTACTCTCAGGAAAGCGGATTATAATTGTGGAAGGCCTATTGTATTGACAGTTGACACTAGTCCAATTGGCATAGGTTGGGCTGTGGGTCAAGATGATACAGATGGAAATAGGTATGCTATTCGGTTTGGGGCAAAAGTCCTAAATGAGAGACAGAGGAGATATCCGCAAATCAAGAGGGAGCTACTGAGGATTGTCACGTCTCTCAAATGTGATAAGAAGTACTTTATTATAGCTTCAGTTGTGGTACAGACAGATTTCTTGCCATTGATTGGTATGATTACGAGTTGCTCTACTCCGGATATAGCTATGCTGAGATGGATTGCATACATCAAGTCATTAAATCCGGAATTTAAACACATAGCAGGGAAGGATAATCCAGTGGCAGATATGTTATCTAGAGCCACATATGATGATGAGGATACTCTACTTGCGAAAGAAGATGATGTAGAAGTTTCAACCACTATGGTTGATCATGTTTGTCATGTCTATGATATTGTGGCTTTCATAGAAGAACTCTATGTTGGAGATTGGTTGCAGATTGGCAGGTACCTTAGTACACTAAGCAAAAGAGATGAATGGACAGATGAAGAGTTCAAGAAGATCAGAAGGAAAGCCTATGGTTATTTTCTCAAGGACGGATTTCTTTGGAAGCATCCGAAGAAAAGAGGCGGATTACATTTGTGGGTTGTCTGCGATAGAGAGACACAGTTACAGGTGATGAGGGAGTTTCATGAGAGTCCTTGGGCTGGTCATAGAGGAGTGTGGGCTACGTATGAGAAAATCAAGGAGAAATATTGGTGGAAAGGCATGTATAGAGATGTTTCTCACTTTGTTAAGACTTGCAGAGACTGCCAGATGTATTCGGTAGTGCGTCATCGAGATGAGCTTCATCCGACCTATCCGCTATGCATTCATTATAAGTGGGTAGTTGATTTGGTTACCATGCCTATGGGTCTATGGCAGATGAGGTATATTGTTTTGGCTAGAGAGGATCTTACCAATCATGTTGAGGGCAGATCTTTGAGAACGAAGACCACTAGTGCAGTGTGTAAGTTCTTATTGGAGGAAATTTTCTGCAGGTATGGTTGTGTGGGTAAGATCACTGCGGATCGTGGTGAATTGGATGCAAATGAAGCTAGGGAGTTTTTCTCTCAGGTAGGAATCAAGTTGGCTCTAACTACAGCATATAATCCAGAGGGAAATGGGAAGAGTGAAAGAGGACATCCGCCGATAGTGAAAGCATTAGCCAAAGCATGTAGAGGACGGATTGGAGAATGGCCGAGACTTCTACCATTTGCTTTGTGGGCTAATCATAGGACTCACAGTGTTACCACAGGATATATGCCCACAAAGTTGATGTATGGTCAGAAACCTGTTATGCCGACTGAGACTTGTGCTTTGACTTGGTCAGTTTTACCTTGGCAGGAGGATTTGACGAGAGAGGAGCTCTTAGCTCTTCGGATTCGACAGTTGGAGAGGAGACCAGAGGATATTCAGTTAGCTATTGACAAGTTGAAGGTTGCTAGACTAAGAAATAAGGACAGGTTTGACAGCAGGCATCGCTTGCGGCCTAGAGCAATAGAAGAGGGAGATTGGGTATTAGTCTTTGATAGCAGCCTTGAAAATCAGCATACTGCACTTCGGAAGATGGTGAGAAGATGGTTTGGGCCATACATAGTTAGACATATTTTTGATAATGCAACATATGAGCTGACAAAATTGGATGGGACAGTGCTTAGAGTGCCTATTGCTGGAAAAAGAATCAAGATTTTCAAGAAAAGAGATGATGAAGATTATGCATTGGAAGAATTTTCAAGAGAAGGGCAATGAGAAGAAAATCCAATGGAAGAGACAGATGATGTGACAGATAATCTTGTTGATATACCGGAAATGCATAATGAAGAGATTGATCTGTTTAAGGATCTTGATGATAACGATCATGGGTAGTTGGCCCATCCGGAGGATGCGCAGGATTAGAGGGGGTGGATGTCGTATTGCTGCGCATTCGAGGTGTGAAAACCACCCAAAAGTTGTGTGTGTGATTTGATACTTTGTACATACTTAGTTGTTGTGTTTACATTTATTTTTTGCGTATGAGTATAGTGGGGAGGAGTTTGGAGGCATAGTGGTGAGCATGAAGGGATGCTTTCAGTCTATGTTAAGCAGTGGTTCACTGTATCCGGGCATACGAAAAGTCCGCCATCATCACGGAATCAAACGGGGAGCCGTCTTCGCCATAGCAGGCTGCAGGACAAATACCTTAGATACATTCACATCAACAAATCAAGTTGAGCAATGATTCATGGTTGGTGGCCATAGTGGTGACAAGAAATGAATGTGAATGCTTTGCCAACAAATGATATATATTGAGTGATATGATGGAGGTCATTTACAAACATAGAATGGAGAGGATCTTGCAGGATTATCTGGTAACCAAATATAGGAGAGATGATAGTCTGCACTGCAAAATCATTGAGGGGTTGTACATTGGATCGATTGGAGCAGCTTACAATAAAGAGGAATTGCTAAGATTAGAAATGACACATCCTTATAGTTGCAAACACAATCGAGCCGCGTTATCCTTCAGATTTCAAGTACAAGCAAATCAGTGTGCTTGATACTGCGGATGTTAACATGAAGGAGCACTTTGATGAGTGCTTTGCTTTCATAGATGAAGTCACGCAAAGTGGTGGTGCAGTCTTGGTACAAAGTTCTCAGGTTTTTTTTTATGTGTGAGCTGCCAGTGGTTGTATCAACTGGGGTGTTGGGGAAGAAAGCAAAAGAGAACTATTTTTTAAAGAGCCTTTTTGGGGGGAAAGAAAAAGAACACTATTTTTAAAAGGGGAATGATCAATAACTGGGGAGATGCAGGGGAAGGAAACGAGGAAGAGGGGAAAGCGCTGAGGAAAATTGGAAGACCTTTGAAGCAATCAGAGAGGAGGACAACAACCACTGTGGTACCATTTCAGAACAAAAATTATGACACTTATAGTGAAAAATGCTTCTTTACTCACAAGCAAAAAGGAGGCGCAGGGAATTTCAGCAATCATGGCTAATGTAAGCTCTCTCTCTGTCATCGACTGAAGGGGAGAGCAGTGATTCTGAAGATGAAGCTGATGATAGCAATGTTGCTGGAAGATCAATGATCAATTTCCAGTTAAAATCCTTTTGAATACGAAACCTGTTATGCTCAACTGGCAACACGGAAATCCTGGGCCGTCTACTATCAGCTTTTTTGGATGGGCAGACCATGCTTCTCGCTCTGTTGTAACTTCCTCTTCTTCCCAGAGTCATTATGTTTTCCATCGACCATGGCAGCATTGTGAGTTTCTGCGACAACACATTTTGGCAGCGCTTTGCTTTGATGGAGCACACAAATATTGGGCACTCTGCTGAGCTGAAAGCTTTCTTCAGTCTGCTTCATAGCGCTCTTGTTACGACCAAAATCTTATATCGAAGGTTTAACCAGTTGAACATATACATTTGAAGGTTTTTCTGCCTTATTTATGGAAACAACAATTTCTTACATTTGGATTCACCAGATTCTGTGACACTTGCTCTATCTGGCCTTGTCGCCTGTTGCTAGCTGGAGCTGGAGGATCTGTAAAAGCTGGTGGAAGCTCCCTTTGTGCCTTGGACAATGCTCAACCTACTGTTAGCCGTAATAGGTTCTGTCTGTTGATTGCCTCAAGGAGTAAGTGGCCCAACTGAAGACCTCCTCTCTTTCCCAAGTATTATGACTTCTCCATCTGCACTCTTCAGAGTAATAGGGCTACCTATTGTTGTTCCCTCTCCACTTAAAAGGCTTAGGCCTTGCATCTGAAGGGTATTGCTAAGATTGGGATTGGAGTTTAAGACTTGGTGCCGTCCTGCAAGAAGAGGCACACTTAAGGATAATTGTTGGCCATTCATATGCAATTATGATGTGTATGAGCTGTCTTTATATGTTTAACAGCTAAACTTAACATGGAATGTCAACTTAGGAAAGAAAAATAGTAAAGTAGCATATAAGTTCATTGTTGCTTCCAGGCTTCCACCTGCAAGAGAGTCTTTGGATGCTATTGTGACCAAATTTGCTGCAATAGAGCTTGATGACATAAAGGATGTGGTGGCCCTGTCTGGTGCACATACATTTGGTAAATGAAGCAGTATGCTTTCTTACAAACTTTGGAAGAGCAACAGCAATGAATAATTCTGAGCCACAAGGTTTGAGCACTTCAATCAAATTGTCATGATTTTAAGAGATATTCTCAGTTTTCATATTGCTCTTGAGAGGGTGGAATAGTTTTGTCAACTGTTACAATCACAAATACTTGAGCTTGTATACATGGCATGGGTCGATTGCATAAATCACATGTGGTTTGTTATGATGTTTCTCTATGCTCATAGATAACTTGGCAATAATACAATTGTTACTTGGCATCATATTTGTCTTGATTGTTTGCTTTGTTTGATCTTCTATCTTGAAATTAATCAAGGTCCTCTGTGGTCGCAACTTTGCTTTCGAAAACCCTTCGACATCTTTGGTGAACCCAACGTGAAAGCGTCGTAGAAATTTCAGGATGGGAGATACTTCAGCCTCTATTTCAGCCTCTTTTACAATTCCAACTGTGTCTACTTCAGCTCCATCAATGACTGCTTCGTCAAGTACTTCAACAGAGGATCTAAAGCAGATTTTGCAGGATATGTCCATGTATATCCAGCTCCAAAATCAGTAGACACAATTATATATGCAGCAGCAGCAACAAGTGCATCAACAGCAGTTGTCTCAGCAAAGGCAACTCTATTCGAAGCAGGAGAATGCAAACAACGCGACTAAAGCGATTGAAGCAATTGAGAATGAGAAGAAGCTATTTGATGGCCGTAATGTTTCAGCATATTTGAAGACATATGAGATCAAGATGGGGTTTTTCGGAGTTCTAGCTGGACTTATGAGTAAGTATTTCCTTCGTCTTGTCACACCCGCCTTGAGGGCGAAAGTGACTGATCTTTTTATTCAAAATACACATTGGCAAGATTTTAAGAAGGCCTTGAAAGAAGAATATTTCCTTGAGGACTTTGGTATGGCTACTCGGCGGTCATTCCGAG
Source organism: Lygodium microphyllum (assembly GCF_053477565.2). NCBI lineage: Eukaryota > Viridiplantae > Streptophyta > Polypodiopsida > Schizaeales > Lygodiaceae > Lygodium > Lygodium microphyllum. Next base: position 92,858,846 of record NC_141162.1, read on the forward strand.
AGTGGGTCTACATGCCAAACAAAGGTCTAGCTGCTTCGGAGTTGATTCGAGAATTTGAAGAGAGGTATAGTCAGCTTGATGCCATTGAACAAAGAGCATTGGATGTTGAAAAAGTTGAGCTTTTCTTGCAAGCTGCAGATCCTGCTCTTTAGGAAGAGTTGGGTGAGCTTCTTGAGGATCGCACGAAGCCTGTGGGTCTTAAAATGGATTGGCAGGATGCCCAGGATGCAGTCTTGACTTTGACCAAGAGGAGGATATGGAAGACCCGCTTACAGAATGGTTCCATGACACCGACACTATCATCTGCTCCTATGCCTGCTTCTATCCCTGTTATTTCTTCTCCTCCTCAGCCAATTTCTTGGCCTATGCCAGTGCCTACTATTTCCACTCCACCTATTCCTCCTGTTCCACGACCGATGCCTACACCTTCTGCTCCAAAACCATCCGCTCCATCGGTGCCTACCTCTCTTGAGGACATAATGAAATGCATAACAGATTTGACACTGGAGTCAGTTAAAGCGGAGTTGGTGGGAAAGTTGAAAGAGCAGTTTGCTTCGACTGCACCTACTACTTCTAGTGCTCCTACTGCACCTAGGAGTGCTCCTAGTGCACCTAGGAGAGATCGGAGATGTATTTGGTGCGATAGTACAGACCATCAGCATTGCAAGGATTGTGAATCTTTTCAAGATGCAAGGAGGAAGAATTTGGTATATTGGGGGCAAGATGGTAAGATTTGGTTGACTGAGACAGGAGCTCCACTTGCTACCAACTTTGGTAAAGGTGGAATGAAGAAGTTAGTGGATGACATGGCTGCGCGTACTTCTTATGTGACAGCTAGAGGTGATGGTTCTGCATATGGAGTCCAGATTGAGAAGGGATCAGAGACTTAGTCAGCACTATGGACTTATGCTATGGAGACTGCAAACAAGGGAAAAATTCAGCAAACTATTTTGACTAGTGCAGGCTCTAGCATCAAATCAGAGACAGGTTGGGATTCGCCTGCTGACAGGTACTCTATTTATGCTTATTTGGCTAAGTCTCAGGGAGCAGATGTACTTGTTGAGGAGAAGCGTAAGAGGGATGAAGAAAATCCAAGTGCAGCTAAAAAGACTAGAGGGGGTGAGTTTGTTACTCCACCTACTGCAGGACCGTCTTCAAGACCAGGGCCAGATCGACATATGGAAGATGCTCAAAAGAGAGAAAAGAAGCAAGAGCCTAGAGAGAGAAAGCAGCGAGGGTTTAGGTTGATGTCCGATATTGAGACATCTACGGACATGAAGAAAATCTTTAATGATAAGATACTTGGCAGTGAGGTGACTTTCACTATTTCCGAGATTTTGGGCATCTCGAAAAGAGAGTTTCAGGATCAGTTTTAGGAGGTCCTGAAGAGGAAAAGACATGCATTGTCTACCACTGATACACAGGGAGTTTTGATTGGGGAGTTGAATGAGGATGAGGATGAGGTTATGGTTGAGAATGCTTCTGTTTTTCCACAGGTAGAGAAGAGGATTCAGCCTATGCATTATGCTAAAATTGATGAGCCTGTCTTGATACCGCGTAGTCACTTTTCGCGGAGCCATTGGGCTAGGGCAACTACAGAGACGATGGTAAAGATTGGAGAGAAACATGTGCCTTATGTTGCATTGGTGGATCATGGTTCAGAGATTAATCTCATAGTTTGTGGAGTTTATGAGAGTAACAGATGGCCTATGGATGTAGAGCATGGGTGGCGTATGAGAGCTGCCAATAACACTGCAGGTGATTTGTATGCTGCCTGTCCTAGTGTTAGGGTTTCTATTGGTGATGTAGAGGAGGATTTTCATTTCTTTGTGCAGGATTCATGCTCTTATCCTATAATTCTTGGACAGCCATTCATCACAGAGATGCGCATGGAAACAATGGTCATGGATGATGGATCTACTTATGCACGGATTCGCAGTAAAGATGGTATGAGAGCAGTTCAGTTTATGACTGTGTGTGTGAACCATGCTAGAAACAAGGATACTTTCAGAGATGCACCTTTGCCCACTGTGAGGGATTGAGGTTTTCATTAGGTACCGCCATTTCGCGAGACGACGGTGGTACAGAGCAGAGGAGATTGGAGTTCTCGCCTCCTGCAGCGGTGTTTTCTCCTCTGGTTTTGTTGGGATTTCAGCAAACAATTCGATGAGCTATCAGAAGTTTTCAAGGTTGCCTAGAGCTGCTAGGCAGTACATATGCAGGAAGGAGAAAAATTTGAAAAATGCAGGAATTTTGGAGGATGATGAGCACATAGATGGGATGTATGACAGTATGATCTGTGCAGATACAATGGAAGAGATGAAAGATATGCTGAAAACTGATATGCAGAGTTATCACAGTAATTTATTAGTACAGTCCCTAGATATGTTTCATGAAATTGATGATTTTGTGTCACAGATTGAGTCAGAGGCTGAGGTAACTCAGCAAAGAGTGTTGAGTGCTGAAGAAATTCAGCAAACAGAGTTTCCAGCTGGTTATGGTCAGCTTTCAGAGACACAGAGGGCTGAAAACTTTCAGCCAAGAGAGTTTACTACTGAAACATTTCAGCATTCAGAGCTTAGGGCTGTTCCTATGCAGTCCATAGAGCAGAGGGCTGAAGATATTCAGCCATTCAAGTGCAGAATTGCTGATTTACAGCAAGATTTGAGTAATGCAGAAGAGCATAATGAAGCCAGGGTTGACACGAAATACAAAACTGTGGATAAGAAGGTGAAGCCGGTTGCTCTACTGCTTCCACCTGACAGTGATCAGCAAATAGAGAGGGCTGTTAAACAACCAATTTTGAGGAATCCAGAGTATATTGGTCATAAATTTTCAACAGAGACTCTTGCTGAATTGAAAATTGGAAATGGTGATTTCTTGCTACCCATAGAGAAGCAATGCTTTCAGAAGATGCTTGAGCGACATGGAAGGGGATTTGCTCTTTTCCCGCATGAGATTGGATGTGTGAATCCTAAAATTGTTGCTCCTATGGTCATTTTTACTATTCCTCATATTCCATGGAATCTTCGACCTATTCCAGTGCCTAAGGCACACCTGCCAAAGCTGATTGATTTATTGAATGAGAAAATCAGGATGGGAATCCTTGAGCCTTCATCTGCACCATACTCAAACAGGTGGTTTACAGTTCCAAAGAAGAATGGTACTCTCCGATTTATTCAGGACATGCAGCCAGTGAACAGAGTTACTATCAGGAATGTTGGTATAGGTCGAGTTGTGGATGAGTTTGCAGAAGCATTTGCTGGACATGCCATCTATTCTTTAGGTGATTTGTATTCAGGATATGATCAGTTTCAGCTGGCTTTGGAAAGCAAGGACATAACCACCATGAGAACTCCTATTGGGCTTGTCAGGATGTGTACCTTGCCTCAAGGTGCCACTAATTCTGTTGCGCATATGATGAATGCCATGCATAAGGTCCTTCGTGATTATATACCTCAGCTTACCATGCCTTTCTTGGATGATCTACCCATTAAGGGGTGTGCAGAAGAAGAGAAAAATGAGAGTCTAAATGAGCAGGGATGCAGATCCTTTGTGGCTGATCATATTTCAGCATGTGAGAAGATTTTGGCCAGGTTAGAAGAAGTGAACTTGACACTTTCAGGGCAAAAATCTGTTTTTGGAGTGAATGAGGTTGTCATTGTTGGACATATGTGTGGATATTATGGCAGGAAACCCTCACCTGATAAGGTGAATGCTATAGGCAAGATTGCGGAGTATTGTTCTACCACTTCAGAGGTACGGAGATTCATTGGAGCTTGTGTGTTTTATATGATTTGGATACCTCATTTTGCACACATAGCAGATTGTTTATATCAGCTGCTTAGAAAGGGGCATAAATTCTATTGGGATGAGAGCCTCACTAGAGCCATGCGGAAATTGAAGAAGTTATTGCAGAATGCTCCTACTCTCAGGAAAGCGGATTATAATTGTGGAAGGCCTATTGTATTGACAGTTGACACTAGTCCAATTGGCATAGGTTGGGCTGTGGGTCAAGATGATACAGATGGAAATAGGTATGCTATTCGGTTTGGGGCAAAAGTCCTAAACGAGAGACAGAGGAGATATCCGCAAATCAAGAGGGAGCTACTGAGGATTGTCACGGCTCTCAAATGTGACAAGAAGTACTTTATTATAGCTTCAGTTGTGGTAGAGACAGATTGCTTGCCATTGATTGGTATGATTACGAGTTGCTCTACTCCGGATATATCTATGCTGATATGGATTGCATACATCAAGTCATTAAATCCGGAATTTAAACACATAGCAGGGAAGGATAATCCAGTGGGCAGATATGTTGTCTAGAGCCAGATATGATGATGAGGAGACTCTACTTGCAGAAGAAGATGATGCAGAAATTTCAGCCACTATGGTTGATCATGTTTGTCATGTCTATGATATTGTGGCTTTCATAGAAGAACTCTATGTTGGAGATTGGTTGTTGCAGATTGGCAGGTACCTTAGTACACTAAGCAAAAGAGATGAATGGACAGATGAAGAGTTCAAGAAGATCAGAAGGAAAGCCTATGGTTATTTTCTCAAGGACGGATTTCTTTGGAAGCATCCGAAGAAAAGAGGCGGATTACCTTTGCGGGTTGTCTGCGATAGAGAGACAAAGTTACATGTGATGAGGGAGTTTCATGAGAGTCCTTGGGCTGGTCATAGAGGAGTGTGGGCTACTTATGAGAAAATCAAGGAGAAATATTGGTGGAAAGGCATGTATAGAGATGTTTCTCACTTTGTTGAGACTTGCAAAGAGTGCCAGATGTATTCAATAGTGCGTCATTGAGATGAGCTTCATCCGACCTATCCGCTATGCATTCATTATAAGTGGGTAGTTGATTTGGTTACCATGCCTATGGGTCTATGGCAGATGAGGTATATTGTTTTGGCTAGAGAGGATCTTACCAATCATGTTGAGGGCAGATCTTTGAGAACGAAGACCACTAGTGCAGTGTGTAAGTTCTTATTGGAGGAAATTTTCTGCAGGTATGGTTGTGTGGGTAAGATCACTGCGGATCGTGGTGAATTGGATGCAGATGAAGCTAGGGAGTTTTTCTCTCAGGTAGGAATCAAGTTGGCTCTAACTACAACATATAATCCAGAGGGAAATGGGTAGAGTGAAAGAGGGCATCCGCCGATAGTGAAAGCATTAGCCAAAGCATGCAGAGGACGGATTGGAGAATGGCCGAGACTTCTACCATTTGCTTTGTGGGCTAATCATAGGACTCACAGTGTTACCACAGGATATATGCCCACAAAGTTGATGTATGGTCAGAAACCTGTTATGCCGACTGAGACTTGTGCTTTGACTTGGTCAGTTTTACCTTGGCAGGAGGATTTGACGAGAGAGGAGCTCTTAGCTCTTCGGATTCGACAGTTGGAGAGGAGACCAGAGGATATTCAGTTAGCTATTGACAGGTTGAAGGTTGCTAGACTAAGAAATAAGGACAGGTTTGACAGCAGGCATCGCTTGCGGCCTAGAGCAATAGAAGAGGGAGATTGGGTATTAGTCTTTGATAGCAGCCTTGAAAATCAGCATACTGCACTTCGGAAGATGGTGAAAAGATGGTTTGGGCCGTACATAGTTAGACATGTTTTTGATAATGCAACATATGAGCTGACAAAATTGGATGGGACAGTGCTTAGAGTGCCTATTGCTGGAAAAAGAATCAAGATTTTCAAGAAAAGAGATGATGAAGATTATGCATTGGAAGAATTTTCAAGAGAAGGGCAATGAGAAGAAAATCCAATGGAAGAGACAGATGATGTGACAGATAATCTTGTTGATATACCGGAAATGCATAATGAAGAGATTGATCTGTTTAAGGATCTTGATGATAACGATCATGGGTAGTTGGCCCATCCGGAGGATGCGCAGGATTAGAGGGGGTGGATGTCGTATTGCTGCGCATTCGAGGTGTGAAAACCACCCAAAAGTTGTGTGTGTGATTTGATACTTTGTACATACTTAGTTGTTGTGTTTACATTTATTTTTTGCGTATGAGTATAGTGGGGAGGAGTTTGGAGGCATAGTGGTGAGCATGAAGGGATGCTTTCAGTCTATGTTAAGCAGTGGTTCACTGTATCCGGGCATACGAAAAGTCCGCCATCATCACGGAATCAAATGGGGAGCCGTCTTCGCCATAGCAGGCTGCAGGACAAATACCTTAGATACATTCACATCAACAAATCAAGTTGAGCAATGATTCATGGTTGGTGGCCATAGTGGTGACAAGAAATGAATGTGAATGCTTTGCCAACAAATGATATATATTGAGTGATATGATGGAGGTCATTTACAAACACAGAATGGAGAGGATCTTGCAGGATTATCTGGTAACCAAATATAGGAGAGATGATAGTCTGCACTGCAAAATCATTGAGGGGTTGTACATTGGATCGATTGGAGCAGCTTACAATAAAGAGGAATTGCTAAGATTAGAAATGACACATCCTTATAGTTGCAAACACGATCGAGCCGCGTTATCCTTCAGATTTCAAGTACAAGCAAATCAGTGTGCTTGATAGTGCGGATGTTAACATGGAGGAGCACTTTGATGAATGCTTTGCTTTCATAGATGAAGTCAGGCAAAGTGGTGGTGCAGTCTTGGTACAAAGTTCTCAGGTTTTTTGTTTTATGTGTGAGCTGCCAGTGGTTGTATCAACTGGGGTGCTGGGGAAGAAAGCAAAAGAGAACTATTTTTGAAAGAGCCTTTTTGGGGGGAAAGAAAAAGAACACTATTTTTGAAAGGGGAATGATCAATAACTGGGGAGACGCAGGGGAAGGAAACGAGGAAGAGGGGAAAGTGCTGAGGAAAATTGGAAGACCTTTGAAGCAATCAGAGAGGAGGACAACAACCACTGTGGTACCGTTTCAGAACAAAAATTATGACACTTATAGTGAAAAATGCTTCTTTACTCACAAGCAAAAAGGAGGCGCAGGGAATTTCAGCAATCATGGCTAATGTAAGCTCTCTCTCCGTCATCGACTGAAGGGGAGAGCAGTGATTCTGAAGATGAAGCTGATGATAGCAATGTTGCTGGAAGATCAATGATCAATTTCCAGTTAAAATCCTTTTGAATACGAAAACTGTTATGCTCAACTGGCAACATGGAAATCCTAGGCCGTCTGCTATCAGCTTTTTTGGATGGGTAGACCATGCTTCTCGCTCTGTTGTAACTTCCTCTTCTTCCCAGAGTCATTACGTTTTCCATCGACCATGGCAGCATTGTGAGTTTCTCCGACGTCACATTTTGGCTGCGCTTTGCTTTGATGGAACACACAAATGTTCGGCGCTCTGCTGAGCTGAAAGCTTTCTTCAGTCTGCTTCATAGCGCTCTTGTTACGACCAGAATCTTATATCGAAGGTTTAACCAGTTGAACATATACATTTGAAGGTTTTTCTGCCTTATTTATGGAAACAACGATTTCTTTCATTTGGATTCACCAGATTCTGTGACACTTGCTCTATCTGGCTTTGTCGCCTGCTAGCTGGAGCTGGAGGATCTGTAAAAGCTGGTGGAAGCTCCCTTTGTGCTTGGACAATGCTCAACCTACTGTTAGCCGTAATAGGTTCTGTCTGTTGATTGCCTCGAGGTGTAAGTGGCCCAACTGAAGACCTCCTCTCTTTCCCAAGTATTATGACTTCTCCATCTGCACTCTTCAGAGTAATAGGGCTACCTATTGTTGTTCCCTCTCCACTTAAAAGGCTTAGGCCATGCATCTGAAGGGTACTGCTAAGATTGGGATTGGAATTTAAGACTTGGTACTGTCCTGCAAGAAGAGGCACACTTAAGGATAATTGTTTGCCATTCAGATGCAATGATGATGTGTATGAGCTGTCTTTATATGTTTAACAACTGAACTTAACATGGAATGTCAACTTAGGAAAGAAAAACAGTAAAGCAGCATATAAGTTCCTTGTTGCATCCAGGCTTCCACCTATAAGAGAGTCTTTGGATGTTATTGTGACCAAATTTGTTGCAATAGAGCTTGATGACATAAAGGATGTGGTGGCCCTGTCTGGTGCACATACATTTGGTAAATCAAGCAGTATGCTTTCTTACAGACTTTGGAAGAGCAACAGCAATGAATAATTCTGAACCACAAGGTTTGAGCAGTTCAATCAAATTGTCATGATTTGAAGAGCTATTCTCAGTTTTCATATTGCTCTTGAGAGGGTGGAATAGTTTTGTCAACTATTACAATCACAAATACTTGAGCTTCTATACATGGCATGGGTCGATTGCATAAATCACATGTGGTTTGTTATGATGTTTCTCTATGCTCAGAGATAACTTGGCAGTAATACAATTGTTACTTGGCATCATATTTGTCTTGATTGTTTGCTTTGTTTGATCTTCTATCCTGAAATTAATCAAGGTCCTCTGTGGTCGCGACTTTGCTTTCAAAAACCCTTCGACACCGCCAAGAAGCCGCCATTATACATCATCTCCTCTCCTCCCACGTGGTGAAATCACGCATACAGAAGCTTAGAAGCTTCTTGGAGTCCCTTAGGAAGCCCCCCTTCTTGTGGGCTTCCATAAGCCCTTCCAAAGTGGGTTTTATAACCCTCCCCCTCGGGATCTAAGCTCCCATTTCTGTGGGCTCCACCTAAGCCCCTGTCCTATTGCCTCTCAAATGGGTTTTTATAACCTCCCTTCCCCCGGAGTTTAGGCCCTTCCCAAGCTTGCTTTACACCCCTTCCCCGTTGGAATTTAAGCCCTTTTGCCCACCTTAGGCCGGGTTTTAAAAAATCTTTCCTGTGGTCCATTTAAAGCAACCCTTTCCGTGGAAATCCTCACTCTCGGGTTTCAAAACCCCTTTTTCCATTGGCCCTACAAAGCGGGTTTTTCAAAACCCAGAGTTTAAGCCCTTGCATTCCACAAAGTCCATTTAAAGCTCCCTTCCTTGGACTTTCATGAGCCTTCCCAATTGGTCCTTATAGCCCTGGTCTCCTTTTAAAAGCCTTCCATTTCAAATCTTTTAAATCCATTCCCTACTTCGAGGAGGAAGCCTTTAAGGCCTTCTAAAGCTCGATTTTGAAAGACGGTGGAATCGGTCAAGGAAGCCGAATCACAAAGGGAGTTTTGCGTGCAAAGTAGACGAGCCAAGATCTTAAGTCTCCGACCAAGGCAAGAAGGTTGAATACGCGATGGCTCCTAAAAAGGCACAAGGTGCAACCGCAGGAGGATCATCTCCTAACATCCATGTGGACATTTCATCAAAGTCCAGGTTTTTCTTCCTAATTTTGATCAACGTCGTAATATTTCAATTGTGTATGGATCATTTATGGAATTAGGATGCACTTTTTCAATTGAAATACCTTGGATAAATTAAAGGAAATAACTTACGATCAAAGAATCGGTTATTTGTATTAAACGAATGAAAAAGAAGAGCATAAGATCTCTATGCATTCCTAGCAAGTGGTTTTTATGCATTGCAAAGTAACAAACTTAGATTAACTAATGCCCATCTTTAGAAGTCGAAATAATGATAGTACACTTCAATTATGCATGGAAGGAATAAATCACATGTCGCATTATTGAACATCTTTTCTTTGAAATGATTCTTTAAAGAAGGTTGCTAACAACTGTAGGAAATTGCTAGGCATGGAAATGACTATAGGGCTACATGAGGAAGATTAAACTCTAGGCAATTGGCATAAATCTTGTTTCAACCGTGTAGTTGTTAGAAAAGGCTGCATGGTTCAAACATAAAACCCTAAAGCTTAGTAGCATGAATCTTGATTGCATGTTGCAGAAGGATCAATAGGAATTATGCCATAACTTAACTTACGCTTTGATCTTAACCAGAAAAGTTAGGGATTGTAAATCTACTCATATGTAGGCAATAAATCATGTGGTTACAAAAATGGTATCGTAAATATCTTCAAGAATAGATGAGTAAATTGGTTTGAACCTAAACACCTAAAACCGCGAAGGAATCACTTAGGAATGGTTAAATCAATGCAACATATCCCAAAGAGCTAACTAGGGTTTAGCACGTTGAGGATGTGACCTAATCACTCTTATCGCCAAAGCTGAAACTCTTATTCCCTAAAGACTTTCCCACATTCATGGAATGTAGGGACAATAGGACATACTTGTAAGAAATGATCTAGGGTTTTTTCCTTAAGGATCGCTCGCTAAAAGGATGAAAGTCTATTTGAATTTGAAACCCTAGGACGACAATGTCGGCCTAGTGCAATCAGGAACGGATTGTTATAAAGTCACCCAATCCCCGTTTCTTATCTAATCATGATTTCATGATTAGAAGATGCCATTTGATGGGTAAAATAGTCCCAATGGTTTTTTATGTGATGCTTGTGCAACAAGTTGCAGAGTCACATGATCTTGTGATTTGATCACAAGGGAATGGCCAATTCCTCGGAATGAGATTGGTAGATTCTTGCGCAAGTTTATCTTGTAACAAGCAGATGAGTAGTCGTCTTGATATAGTAAATTTCTTGGGAAAAGTGACCAAGATAAGGGAATTAGATAATTGCTTGGAAGCAAAAGACCAATCAGTAAATTGGAATAACATATTTACTGCTAATAGAACTTAAGGTATTGGTTAAGTTGGGTTAATAGGGTATGGCCCTAACCCAAGGATATAAGGGTTAACAAACAAACCCTTGGGAATCTTGTCAAGTTGCAATTGATCCCGGATTGAATGTTGAACGCATTCGGAAGGAAGGATTCACTCCTTAATGGTTGGCCAAAAATAAACAACCACTGGAAATGATTGTGCTTGTAACAGTTTAGAGAGCATTGTTTGCTTTGTTTGCTCAAGGAATTAATGGTTGAAGGCGTGAAGGGAGAGGCAGCCTCAGTTACCTCGATTGCCTACCTGACCCTAACCAAGGGGGTTGTTAACCGCACCGGAAAGGTGGACCAAACCTGCCGCGAGAGGTCTCTCCGTTGAGCGCTACTTGGAGCAGGAGGACGCTTGGGTGCCAAGGGGGCTCTGGCTGTAAATCCCTCGCCTTTCGGACCCTGCACAAGAGGCCAACGTGACTCGAGATTGGATCTCAAGGCTCACATACTAGTCTACGGGCAGAATCTTGGATTAGTAATCCCTGTGGATTGCTGGATAGCCTTCGGGTGGATTATGGATTAGCCTACGGACTGGACTTTATAAATGTATTTCAAAGATAGATATGATAACCTATTAAAAAGGAACTTGTTTGACACTACTTTTCTATGTCAAGTGCTATGATTACGTAAAGGAACTAGTGCCTAATGGGCTAATTAAGGAAGCTATTTGATGCATGTCCAACTAAATGTGGTAGGTAATTAGACAACTAAAACAACTTGAGGAAAGTGCGGTGGATGTGGCCGTGGGTTCGTCCAACGAATGGGTGGTCTCGGTTGGTCGGGAACTTTTCTCAATCATGATAGACAACAAGAAGATTGTTTCAAAGGACACGAATAGCAAGGGCGTTGACCTAGAGTCTAAATTATAATAATCTCGATTTATGCTATTTTAGGGGAACAGAATGGGACTATGCCTTATGGCAGAGAGGTTGAGCTTGCATCCCTCTAGTTTCCCATTCTCCTTGAACCAAGTGCAGCATGAATCCGCTTCAGCCCTGGCGTTTCTGCATAAAGTAGTTCGCTCGGGGTTCGACACTAGTTTCCGTTTAGGAAATGACCATTGGGAAAAACCGTGATTCAGGTCGGTTCTAATGGGAACGGCCAGAATACTTCCGCTACATGGTGGCAGATGCAAAAAGTCCTAGATCACAAACCTCGTGACATTCCATGGGAGTGTTGGGCAGAGCTTTCTAGACGTCCCTTTCGATGGACTGCTAAGACGTGTCCTGAAGAGAACAAGTAGACATGTTACATATTCTTTGTGGCCTTTCAAAGAGAGTTTGCCCCTGAAAGGGCAGGTCATTATTGGCTACGTGTCCTTAATGTTACATGTCAAGAACCTCATGAAATTGTCCGTGGGTACACCAATAAACTGAAGGAGGTATTTCATAAGTTGCAAACCTATATTCCTATTCCAACTGCTACTCAGTTGCAATATTTTTTGAATGGGCTAGACTTTAACATTCAAGTGCAGTTGAGCAGTGTTGCTCTTTCCGACATTGATACGGTGTTATGCAAGTAGTGATCGAGAAAGGGCCTCACTCACAACCCGATAACGAGATGTTAGGGAGTGTTGGTTGGGTAATTGACTTTGTCGGATGCACAACACAACTTGAAAAATTCAAATATTCAACAATACACAACGAACCACACATGAAAACAAGATAACACACAATGAAAATATCAAAATTTTGACAACACACCAAGTGAAATATATTCTCGTACCTTAACAACCTTGAGCCAATGCTCGACACCACAAGTCCAACTTCTTCAACTTCGAAAATAGCATGTCCAAGTCTAGTATCCTCTCGCATGCGAGCCTCCTCTCACATCTCTCTCACAAGATGACAAGAAGACTCTAAGGGGAAGGCCCTTAACTCTCCATTCTCATCTCCTTATATAGTTTTCTATCCACACTCACACACACTAGGCTTTTTGCTTTCATCTTTTGGCTTTTGCTTTTCTACTGCTTTTAACTATTTTCGTTTTTTCTGCCCTATGCCTATTTGCAACTTTTTTGGATCATAACTTCATCATCTGAACTCCGAATATAGTTGTTCGGGTACTCAAAACGATCGGAACGCATCTCGTCGATAAGCTAGTGCAGGTATAATTATGAAAATCCATCAAAATGAGAAAAAATATTGATATTCCTAAATCACATCATTTTTCTCCATCTTTTATATTGGACGACTTATTTCCTTCCTTGGCCTATTGTTATTGTAATTGCACACACTTTCACCACACATGTCATCTTTTCCTTCAAGAAATACTTGTTGACAATGTAAAATGTATGATCTTTTTCTTTGATCCTTGAGTCTTCAAAATAAGCATTCTCTGGATATGAACCTGTTTTTTATGCAACGTGCCCTAGCAGGAATATGGTTTTTTGAAATGAACTCCGTGCCCAATCATTCATGATTTGAAAAAACATGCAATGTTGGATCTATGATATGCAACCAATAAATCGATACTACACACAAAAATAATGTATGCATTGAAGAAATTGTGCCTAGTCTATCTACATGTGATTGTACGCCATGCAAAATGCAAACATAGTTTCTAATTGATTAATTTAAAATTCCTTATCCTCACCTCTCAACGCTCTTCAATAAAATATCAATCTCTGCTCCACCTATCCAAAACCTCACAATCACTCTAGAAAATGATGGTCTTCAAGATGCTGACCAGATATGAACAACCCATCTCACAATTGGTGGCATCATTCATGACCCTCGAACTCACCCAACCACCTTACACTCTCAACTAGAGGTTCCTAACTTTGTGATGAACATCCCAAATGGTGCGTGCAAGAAATGTGCATGCTCAATGACAGGTGCTCTCTCATGTGCGTGTGCATCTAAAACTTACTACATATAGTTGCAATGGACCTCATGCTGTGCTAATGCTCAATGATGGTGCAAAACATGCATAATCCCAACCCATGGCATGGAAGTATTTGATAAGAACAGGAGATGACCCCCGAGTGGTGTGCATCAACAAGTGCAACATGAGATGGTTGTGAACCCATTATCCCTATGATGTGCAAAAGTCTCTACAAGAAAACATACCTAGCTCCATAATGTTCCGTAGCTATTGACAAACACAAGCTTCATCCTGTTCAAAAAATACCAAGCTTGACCAAGGCTATTAAGTTTCACACTCAACAAATCAAACAAAATGACAGAAACAAATCCTATGCTAGACAAACACAAGAAATCCAATTACAAAATAACAAAACAAACTGTCACGCAAACAACTAAGTTAGCAGAAATCAAACCTAACTACAATTTGACTAGGGGTTTTCAGTTTTCACAAAAACGCTTGACATATTTAGCCCTTCCCGTAGTCTGCAAACATTCATGTGCAGCAGTTGCTTTCATAGAGTGATGCTACATTTATCATCCATTCAGTTTCCTCATTCTTTTGTTGAAATTGTCGTTCTGACCACTCCTCTATTTGTATTGTCATTAACCTTGATATGTAGTTCTTTAATCTATACCCATTTCCCCTTTGCTTATGTGCCTTCCCATCCAAAAATTTTAACGCATAAGTTCCATTTTTAAAAACTTTAGAAACCCTAAATGGTCATTCCCACTTTGTTTGGAATTTCTTTTGAAAAGTATGATCCAATTTACTATTGTATCTCAAAACTAAATCCCATTTATATATATATATTTTTTATTAATCTCTTGTAGATTTTTTTCTTGACTTTTCTCATATTGATCACACACTTCCTGTCTGTTTAATTGTGATTCTTGTAATTGTATCAACCTTTTTGTGAAATAATTTTTTTCCTCTCCTTCAGTCAACTTTTCAAACATCCTTAAAGCCGATATTTCTACCTCTATAGGTAGTAAGGCTTCCCTTCCAAAAACTAGTTTAAAGGGAGAATAGCATGTACTTTCTTTTCTTGCTAATCGATAAGCCCACAAAGCACTTGGCAACTCAATATTCCACGCTTGGGGACAATCCTTTGTCATTTTAGACAACATTCTTATTAACTCCCCATTGAATCGCTCGTTGAGACCATTACATTGAGGATAGTATGATGAGGCAAATCTTTTTGTTATTTTCAGTTTCTCACAAAGATAGTCTATTAATTCTCCCTTAAAACCTGGTCCTCTATCTGACAAAATCTCTAAAGGTGTTCCAAATTTACAGCATATATCTTCATAGATAAATTTTCCCACATCTATGGCTCTGATGTTTTTTATAGCTTTAGCTTCTGCCCATCGAGAAAGATAATCAATTGTTGTCAAAATATATATTTTTCCTCGTGTAGTATGTGGTAATGGACCAATTGCATCAATTCTCCATTTTTCAAAAATGTCATATGCAAGAATTGTTTTTCTTGTTTTTTGGTTTTAATATTCTCTTACTCATTCTTTGACATTCATGACAAGATTTGCACCAGTGATTAACATCTTT
Organism: Lygodium microphyllum; assembly: GCF_053477565.2. Lineage (NCBI taxonomy): Eukaryota > Viridiplantae > Streptophyta > Polypodiopsida > Schizaeales > Lygodiaceae > Lygodium > Lygodium microphyllum. The sequence goes on from NC_141162.1 coordinate 92,873,900, forward strand.
TTAAACACTTAGCCACATATATCCTTTAGTTAAAATCTTTTGAAAAGTTATTTTGTAAGAATAATGTCCCCCACATGCCCCCTCATGATTTGTTTCTAGAATGTGATATATTTCTTCTTTCTAGGGCACTCTTCTTAAAATTAAATCCACTCCTTTAGCATAAAGGACATCATTCACCATTTTATATCTTCCAGCTCTTCTTAAAAACCCATATTTTTTTTGGATATTAGAAGGTACTTTCCCTGTTAATAGAAATTCTTCTTCCAAATCTAGAGCTTCTCTTCCCCTATAAAGAGGAAGATCTGCTTTCATTACAAATACTTGACAAATTGCTAATTGGGTTGCATTGTGAGCTTCCTGATTTTCTTCCTTGGAAATATGTTTCAAACTCCAAGCTTCAAACTGTTTTAAATCTCTTCGAATTCTATTACACAACCTTTTCAATTTGGGATTTTTAATCTGCCAAACTTCGAGTATTTGCTTCACTAATAGTAAAGCATCACCTCTAATTCTCAACCTTCGAATTCCCATTCTTTGACAAAGCATAATGGCTGCTTATAAGGTTGCATACTCAGCTTCGTTGAGTTATTCACCAACTCTGGTAATAGTGTATAGCTTGTTAAAATAACAAAGGATTTTGGTAGTAAATATCTCCTAAACTTTCTACAAGCAAATATCACACTTAACATTACCAGTTCTATTTCTGTATATGTTTTTTCTATTTGCAACTTCACTTGACTTGCGAAATAGATAGGTCTCATATATCTAGAATTCCTTCCTTGTTGCATTAGAATTGCTCCAATAGCATCTTCCCCAACTGAAGGATTCACAAAAAAATCCTTTTCCCAATCAGGTGCTTTTACTGATGATGCATGACTCATAGTTTCCTTCACCTATTGAAACACCTCTTTAGCCTCTTTAGTACACTCTAAAGGATCCTTCTTGGCTACCATCTGTAAGTGGATAGAGTAAGTGATATGCCAAAGGAATGAATCTTGATAGATATCTTACCTTATGAATGAATGTCATAAGTTCTTCAGTATCTGCAGGTGATACTAAGGTTACTAGGGCTTCTACTTTTTTAGGCTTCGGTTCTATTCCATTTTCTGAAACTACATGACCAAGAAGTTTCACTTTTGGTTGGGCTATTTTGCATTTTTTTGGATTTAACCGACAACCATAACTATCCAATCTTTCAAATACTTTTCCAAGTTTTTCACAATGTTCTAATCTTGTACTATGAGCACAAATATCATCAATGAAATCTCTAACAAACTTCCCTAGGTAAGGGGCTAACACTCTATTTATCCTCCCTTGATACCAAGCCGGTCCATTATTAAGTCCAAAAGGTAAAACTCTATAGCAAAAACAACCCCATGGTGTTATGAAAGTCATTTTCTTTTGATCTTCAGGAGCAATGGGTAATTGAAAATATCCAAAATATCTATCACAAACACTATACCTTTCAAAACCTGCAGCTGAATCTAAGATTTCTCCTACGAATGGAAGCGGATAATGATCTCTTTTTGTGATGGCATTTAGAGGCTTATAATTAACACAAATTCTCCAACCTCCTATTTTCTTTGATGCTATAAATATTATGCTTACCCATTCCAAATCTTCTACAGGATAAATAAATCCTGCTTGCAACAATTTATCTACTTCTTCTTTCAAGACTGATATTTGTTCTGAAGTCAGGGGTTTTAACTTTTGACATACTGGCTTGGCATCTTCTTTCACTTCTATTTTAGCCCTTCCCCTTTCATTCCTCTGATTTCTAAGTATGAAGTTGCAAAAAGGTTGGGATATTTATTAATGAGTGTATGATATTGTTTTCTTTCTCCATCTATCAAATCTTGACTTAACATTTTTTCCAAAAACACTCTTTTTTTTTGTGGAAACTTGAGGTAGTTCCATTAAATTTTCTAATTCCTCTAGTTTCCCTTCTTCATCATCTTTAAAAAATCCATCTTTTTTATTTCCTTTGGTTTTAACATTTATAATTTGGACTTTTTGTGAATGTTCTTCTTCTGAAGTTGATTCTTCATCCTTTAATAGGAACAAAAGTCATTTTTCTTTAGAAGGAAGATTTAAATTAGGACTTTTTTGTTTCTTGATAACCTTGAAACTATTGATGATCCTATATGAATTATTGACTTCACTCTGTTTTCTAGGGATATTTCCTTCTTCTTTTTTTATTTTTTTCAATTATTATAGATGAAATTTTGGGATCTGAATCACCTTCTGAACTTCCCTCCTCAGTTTCATCTTCTTCTTCCGTACTATCACTTTCCTCTTCTTCTTCCTCGCTGGTATCCTCATTTACTAATTCCGTTCTCAAGGGCATATCAAACTTCTTTGCTACTCCTCTTTGGTCATAAGTTGTTAGATTTCCTTTTTCCCAATCTTGTATTGCTCCTACTTTCCTAAGCCAGGGTCTACCTAGGATAAGCGGAAATGCTCCTAATCCTAATGGCATAACGTGACAAGTGACTTTCATAGCAACTCCATAAACCTTGACTTCAAGATTTTGAATTATTCCAATGCATTTCACTTTAGCATGATTTGCAAGCCCAATTCGAAAACCGAATCCTACCACTATTCGAAGTCCAAACCGTTCTACACATGCTTGGGTAATGACACTGACTTGTGCTCCTCCATCTATGTATGCCTCTCCTATATTTTGATTTTTGTACCAAGCATCAACTACAGGACAAATATCTAGCAACTCCTCTACACTCAAAACTCTTACATTACCTTTTTTTCTTTCTCTCCCTTTTGGATTTACTAATTTCTTCCATTCTCGTCTCATCCTAGGGCACAACTCCATCAACTGAGCAAAAGATATCAGCTTTCCTACCCATCATATCTTTTTTTAGATCATAGTCACTTTCTTCTTCTCCCAAAGGAATATCAATAGCATGATAATGTTTTCTAGGCGCTCTCGATCTATTTTCTTCTTTCTTCTCTCCTCTCTTTGTTTTTCTCCCTCTTTCCTCACCAGCCTTACTAGTTTTAGGTTCATCTCTCTCAGCATCTCTACTTCTTTTAATTGCAGGAATAACATCAACATTTTTATTTTATTTTCTAAAATAATACAATTTATGGCACTTTTTCCTTTCTCTTCTTCATTTAACTTAGATTCTTGAGAAGTAGAATCATTTTTTATTTCTATCCCAAATTCATTATGTTTGTTAGGCAAATTTTGAGGCAAAGGATACATATCCCCTCTTGCTCTAGGTGGATATGGACAGTTTGTACTTATATGATCTATCTCTCCACATGAATAACAAGTTACCATTGGTCTATGAAAATATCCTCTACCATTTCCTCCTCTTCCACCTCTCAAATTTTCTTGATTAGATTGTCCCATTAGTCCTCCATTACCTCTTCCTAAGGATCGACCTCTCAAAGCTCCTAACCTCATGTTTTGGATTTGTCCAGATAATTGATCTTCAACTTCTGGTGCTAGTTGAGCATTTTGTCTTGCTAAAACTTGATAATTCTATTCGTCCTTTTGCCAAGTTTGGTCTCTATTGTCAATAGGTGTTCTAAATGACTCTCTTTTTTAATTTTTCTCAAATTTTATCTCCTTTTCTATGGCAATCATTACAACTTCATCAAAAGTACTGGGTTCTTTAATTTCCAATTTTGTCCTCACCTCTCCCTGCAAATTTTCAGTGAAATTTTTAATTTTCAACATTTTCGGGGCTCTCTCTCCTAGGCCTAAAGATACATTCCAAGGATCCCAAAGTCTAGTGTACTCTATGGTAAAAAATTCTATGGTCTAGTCTTCTCTCTCTTGGCAAGTTTCTATTTTTCTCCAAAGGTCATGGGAAGTCTCAGTTTCCTTTAAATGGTCAAGGAACACCTGCTTAGTTGCTTCATATTCCATAGGAACAGGAGGATTTCTTAATCTAAGGGTCTTTTCATAAACTTCAAACCAATTACGACCTTCATCTAACAATCAAAACTTCAGAATTTGGAGTTTCAAAGTTGAGTCATTTATTCACTAGATAATACATCCAAGCTCCAGTTTCTTGAGGAATTGCTGAGGATCCTCTTCCTTTTTACCATAAAATTTAGGAAAAGAACTAGCCATCTAAAAAAATATTACAAACAAGAAATCAATCCACAAATTACGCACAAAGTCAAAAAAAATTTCGGCACTCCTCAGTGGGGGCACCAAAAAAGAGATGTTACGCGAGCGGTGATCGAGAACAAGCCTCACTCACAACCTGATAACGAGATATTAAGGAGTGCCGGTTGGGTAATTGACTTTGTCGGATGCACAACACAGCTTGAAAAATTCAAATATTCGACAATACGCCATGAACCACATACGAAAACAAGATAACACACAATGAAAATATCAAAATTTTGACAACACACCAAGTGAAATATATTCTCGTACCTTAACAACCTTGAGCCGATGCTCGACACCAGAAGTCTAACTTCTTCAACTTCGAAAATAGCATGTCCAAGTCTAGTATCCTCTCACATGCGACCCTCCTCTCAGATCTCTCACAAGATGACAAGAAGACTCTAAGGGGAAGGCCCTTAACTCTCCATTCTCATCTCCTTATATAGTTTTCTATCCGCACTCACACACACTAGGCTTTTTGCTTTCAGCTTTTGGCTTTTGCTTTTCTACTGCTTTTCACTATTTTCGTTTTTTCTGCCCTATGCTTGTTTGCAACTTTTTTGGATCATAACTTCGTCATTTGAACTCCAAATATAGTTGTTCGGGTACTCAAAACGATCGAAACACTTTTGGTCGACAAGACTATACAGGCAGAATTACGAAAATCCATCAAAATGGAAAAAAATATTGATATTTGTAAATCGCATCATTTTTCTCCATCTTTTATCTTGGATGACTTATTTCCTTCCTTGGCCTATTGTTATTGTAATTGCACACACTTTCACCACACATGTCATCTTTTCCTTCAAGAAATACTTGTTGACAATGTAAAATGTATGATCTTTTTCTTTGATCCTTGAGTCTTCAAAATAAGCATTCTCTAGATATGAACCTATTTTTTATGCAATGTGCCCTAGCAGGAATATAGTTTTTGAAATGAACTCCGTGCCCAATCATTCATGATTTGAAAAAATGTGCAATGTTGGATCCATGATATGCAACCAATCAATCGATGCTGCACACAAAAATAATGTATGCATTGAAGAAATTGTGCCTAGTCTATCTATATGTGATTGTGCATCATGCAAAATGTAAACATAGTTCCTTGATTAATTTAAAATTCCTTATCTTCCTCACCTCTCAACGCTCTTCAATAAAATATAAATAAAATATCAATCTCCACTCCACCTATCCAAAATCTCACAATCACTCTAGAAAATGATGGTCTTCAAGATGTTGACTAGATAAGACCAACCCATCTCACAATTGGTGGCGTCCTTCACGACCCTCAAACTCACCCAACCACCTTACACTCTCAACCAGAGATTCCTAACTTTATGATAAACATCCTAAATGGTGCGTACAAGAAATGTTCGTGCTCAATGATAGGTGTTCTCTTATGTACGCGTGCATCTAAAACTTATTGCATATAGATGCAGTGGACCTCATGCCATGCTAGTGCTCAATGATGGTGCAAAATGTGCATAATCCTAACCCATGGCATGGAAGAATTTGATAAGAACAGGAGACGATCCCGAGTGCTATGCATCAACAAGTGCAATGTGAGGTGCTCGTGAACCCATTATCCCTGTGATGTGCAAAAGTCTCGACAAGAAAACATACCTAGCTCCGTAATGTTCTGTAGCTATTGACAAACACAAGCTTCATCTTGTTAAAAAAATATCAAGCTCAACCAAGGCTATCAAGTTTCTTACTCAAAAAATCAAACAAAATGATAGAAACAAATCCTATTCTAGACAAACACAATAAATCCAATTACAAAATAACAATACAAACTACCAGGCAAACAACTAAGTTAGCAGAAATCAAACCTAACTACAATTTGACTAGTGGTTTTCAATTTTCACAAAAACACTTGACAACGGCTATTACACGAGCAGAAGAGGTAGAATCACAATTACAAGTAGCTTATGTCTCTAGGTCAAACTTGAATTCAAGTTTAGGCTTTGGAAATACTTTAGTGCTAATGAATGGAGGTCAAGGGATGCCCATGAGTCCTCCTAATGGGAGAGGAAGAAAAATTCCAAATGTGCCCATGTTACCAGCTGTTCCTAGTGTGACCATGCTTATGATTAGTCAAATGGCTCCACCAACTATTCGAAGTCCAATGATAAATCCTACCGTTGTTCCAGGGAATGAACAGCCAATCCCCAATCAAATGGTTAGGCCAATGGAATGACAGGTAGACAATCATGGCTGAGTCAAGTGCCTTGAATGTCCTTGGTGAAGTTAAGGATATGATGAAACACTAATATGATTAGTGAACAAGATAGAAAAATATCCATTGATGTTAATTTTCTTAAGAAGCAGCAAAATGTGAAAGGGAGTTGACGCCATGAAGAGGGTGGCCCCTCAACATTCTCATGTAAGTGGTGTGGGGCCAACATTTCCCTAGGAATTTTCCGAAATGTGAAATGTGACATATGTGGGAAGTCCAACCATTTAGCTAGTACATGTTGGAGTAAGATTTGCTCTTTCCAGCAAGGAAGTAAACAGAGAGGTCCAATTAATGCATAAGGGAATAATCTCTAGCAAGATGAAGGACGGAAATAAATATTACAAAGAGGGAAAGCTATGGTAGAGGAGCTACCTAGTGGTAGTGGGTGTTAGCCTTTTAGAAGCTTTTTACGTCAATGGCACTGAAGCTTCTAATCTAGGGTTATTACAAGAGGTCAAAAGGGTAAAGAGGTCAACAAAGCCAATGCAAAACCTATCGAGGGGAACCCCAAGAAAGATGATAAGGGGATGTGGGTCATTAGGTTTACATGTCCAAGTCTAGTATCCTTGATGGGACCTAAAATGGGTTGGCACTGGCTATAGCACTAGCCGAACCTCATGCTCATGACACACAAACACCCTCACTGCCTTGCGGACCAGGAGCGTCAATCTAATGCTGAAGGACAAACTGCCCTAAAGCTTAATTCATGCATTTATAGTTCATAGTCCAACGTTTCCCTAAAACTGCTCAGAGGGAGATCCCAAAGTACATAGGCATAACGCCACGATCACACACATATAGGAGGCACTCCATCGACTAATAGTCGGAGCCCCATTGCAGCTCTCCTACATCTCAGGGATTGGCCCTTTGATGCGCTGCTAAACATATAACACAAACGAACACAAACTCCTCTCTTTTATATTTCTCGTATTTCCAGGAGATATACCATGCTTCCTCACTTCACAGTCCCTTAGGAAACCGACCCTCTACCCTACGGCAAGGGATAACCTCACACTCTCAATCGTGGGTCAAAGTCCTAAGAAAAGAATTGCTATGCAGTCGAGGAGATTTTCCTTCGATATCATGAACCATGCATAGTGCATAATGTGAATGGTTTAGTGCACAAACAATAGGAAACCAGCATTGTGCATCGTGCGAAACCAATATTTTCATGATTTCCATGCTAACGTTTATGTATTGAAACGAGGAGAGACACCGAGCCTTACGCTCATGCTGCCTTTTCCTTTATTTTAAAACAACGTCCTATAACCATGATGCAGCACATAAATCAGATTTAGGATTGTACTTTGATGCTCAAACTCCCCTCTCACCCTACCGTTTAATGTTTTGCAATCGTTGATAGGTGTAAGAGTCATTTTATGTGTATTTCCATGTAGAGAAAGCAATAAATATGGACAAAAACATAGAAATGAGGGTATATCGAGGCTAACCTCGTGTTCTACCTTCATTATACATTGCACAAACACTTATTAAATTTTTTGGAATTTTCTTTTTATCGTTTCCTTATTTTCTCCCATTTAAAACCCATTTTTCACCATTTTATGGTATTTTTCCTTTATTATTTTCAATAAAAAATGACTAAAAATTGAAATTGATTATGGGTTGTGGCCCTTAGGTTCTTTGACAGCAAAATTTCAGGTTTTATTGATGTTATATCTCATGTTTCCCCTTTATTTTGTAAAAATACCCCCATTTTACCTCTTAAACGCATGTTTTACAGGTTTTATACCATTAATTTCATTCATAACACTTATGATTTTTTGATTTTCTAAGCATAAACTGATCAAACTTATAGCAAACAACAACAAAATGCATAATTTGCCCATGGGAACAAATATTCATGAAGCAAATTGCATAAAACATCAATTCCCTTTGTAAAAATAAAATTACCGTTCTTTGCGGGTTGTGGGGTTTTTTTTTTCATGTTTCGGGACTGATTTCCAGCAGCCATTAATGTCCATGACAGTCCAGAATCAGCAATCTACCCTCGTCTTGCATCACGGAGCAATCCCATCTCTGTTGGACAAGCATCCGTCGATCCTTCTTCTTCCGACATGAATCTGCCTCTAGAAGAGAGAGAGGGAGGAGAGAGAAAGACTGAAATCAAAGATTTCCATTGATGCCACCATTTAAGAAGCGAAGATAGGTGAAATGATCAGCAGGCAGAGGGGAATGAATGCCCATGATCATTGGTATGGGTTGCATTGAGGTTGCATGATGCCTCCATCCCCATCAAGCGCATTTTTCGGCGCAGATATGGTGCCCTCCTCCTCATGTTTTTTTTTTCCTCCTCAATGATGCCATGCTTTGTGCTACATCAAATGCTACATGTCCCCCCCCCCCCAAAGGTCATGACCACTTGATCAAAGTTTAGTCCATCTTTTCGTATCTTGCCCAGTTTCTTGGCCATTTCCCTGTCCGGACTCCGAATTGAGCTCTAAAAAATCCTGGGCGTCCGGCTTGGCATCTCGCATTGGCTGGTAACTCTTGACAACCCGCACAACAGTCTGAAAAATTATCAAAAATCAAGAAGTGTCGTTTGGGCGCCTTTAAAGCACTTTGACGCTTAAAATCGTCCTAGGTCGAGCCGCTTTCGACGTTGAATATTTTTCCCTTGATATTCGTAGTTTTTAGCTATTTTTAAGCACTTCTCGGCATCAAAACTCCGCTCTCATTGGCAACCATGGGATAGGGCGACTCAGCCCGTTGAATCCCACAGTAGATCTGCACAAAACAACCAAAGGAAGCATCAAGCTGATACAAAATAGATACATATTAAACACAGCACAGTGCTCACCCTACCCCCTGACAGAACCAAGGCATGACATCCACAAGGAGTAGGCCTAGCATAATCTGATAAAAGGTCCAAAGCTAGTCACTAACCAACTGCTCCAACACGGCCAAACTAAAAAGAACTATCAAAGAGGTTGCCCTAAGTGGTGGTCTGAACTACCTACCTAACTAAGGACAACACAACCAAGAACTCCTACTAGGCGAGGACTCCTATAGCGTGATTAATAGGTATTTTCGTTTAGCACATTTCTTCTTTTAGGGTTTTTATTTTATTGACATACTTGGGCATGTAAAAAGGAGGGAGTTGAGCGTAGTGACCCAAGGAGAACAGGGCATCGGCCTCAGGACCTGTCTCGGTACCCAAGAACCTACCAAGCCCTCGCAAGGCGACACTTAATCCTTTTCTGACGCTCACTTTTATTTTCACTCCAACCTTCCTTAATTTCTTCTTTTCCAGCAAGATGCCACCCCTAGGAAGACAAGGCATTGGCCCCAGGTCTTGTCTCATCCCCAGGAACCTACCAGGCCTTCGCAAGGCAATGATCAATTGCTTATAGATTTTCCTTTCTTTTCTTTTCTATTATAGGGGTTAGAACCCCTTTTTACACACCTTTGTATTTTTTTCTTTTCTTTCAGATATTCAAGATTTTTTTTCCTCGTCATCATTATTTTCTTATGGCAGGATTCTCTAACTGCCTCACGACTAACAAGAACTCCTAGAACGGCTGCCTAGCAGGCTAGCAGAACAGGGTCACTAGGACTACTTCTAAAACAGGTCTTTCGATGCTTGACCATGTCTTTACAGGAGGCAACGACTACTCAAACCTCCCTTAGACATACTTAACCTAAACCTGGGACTTCATGCCTTGGACGCCGGTCCCCAACAAGAAACGGAAAAACCCCTTAACAAGTACACAACCACATAGAGCATAAAAACCACAGTACTCATAAAGGAGAGATATCACCTGGATAGGGCCATGAGAAGCTTCCACGCAACAAAAGGCTCCTTCCAAGCTCTTCTTCCGAACCTATCTAGCACAAAACTCAAACAAGAAACCATTAACCGTACTTGCACTAAACAGACAACTAGCCCTCTTGGCCTAATGAAATCAAACAGAATAGCACCTACACATCCCTCCCTGAAAGAAGCCAGATATACAATAATAGGCTCCTTTCCAAGGAGGAAAACACAGGGCTCGTAGCCCTAAACTAAATGCATAAGGTTATGACCCATCCCTCCTGCATAGATAGCAAGAGGCATACGCATAACATGCTGTCTAATCAACCTATGGGTCCAGGATAATAATGGTAGATTGGTCTTGGCTACTCTTTGCATCACCCATATCAACCATCGTCTGCCATATATTGCATGCTATGATAACATTCCCCCCAAGCAACTGGGTCATGTTCCATCATTGATCATAATATCCAAACTAGGACCACAATTAAAGAAGAGGTCTTCCTCATAAGCAAGATTTGCCAATGAATCCGCAAACTGATTCCAATAACGTGGAATTAGCTGAAAAGACACTCTCTCAAACTCCTCTAGTAGGGTCATGGCAGTCCGATGATACATACAAAGAATGGGATTCTGCACTGTGTATGTCCAATCTAGTTGATTCAGGATCAACTGGGAATCCCCTTTTACTAACAACCGACAAATACCGCCTTGTTTGGCAAAATGCAGTCCCATAATCAAGGCTTTATACTCCGCCATATTGTTAGTGAATCCTACCGCGAGATAAGCAGCTAACTTCATCGTAACTCTACGTCGGGGATCGCGGATTACTACTCCAACACTCTTTTTTTTATTAGGGCCCCTGGATGCTCCGTCAAAATATAATGTATACGTCCACAATGGGTTTACATAGCCTGCCATCAAGAACTCCTCTATTCGTAATTATAGTAATCAAAGTTTAGCATGTTGAGAGGATGAACTGACGGCTCCATCCCACCTTCTTCATTGAACTCAACATGGATACTCGTCAACAGTCATAAGCAGTGATGGCAGAAGACTTTGATCTCCCACACAAAGGTTCCGTCTTCTTGCTCAATCACTTTGTATCCTTTGCTCCACCAGATAAGTTTCCCCTGATAGTATCTCTGTTCCAGATATGGGTGCTCCAAATAAGGGATTAACCGCCCCATCCACTGGCTTTTAAGCTCTTTTGCAAGTCTCAAATCATCCCTAGCATGGACCTGCAATGCATTTCTCTATATTAGCATACTTAAAAATAATAAGGTTTAATCTTATTAAGATTAACCTTATTTTTAAACTCTACTCCATGTAGATCAGCTAATAGGGCCGTAGACCTATTTTTCCCTAACCTGACAATCTTGTAGGGGCCATCCCATTTAGGTTCCAGCTTCCCTAGAAACAGCTCCCTATGCGCATCATAATAGAGGACTAATTGCCCTTTTTTAAAGGTATATTTCTTCGCTCTAAGGTCATGCAACTGCTTCATCCGACGCTTGGCTACCTCCTGGTGTAGTAAGCTCTACAACTTTAGCTCATCCAGGTGGGCTAAGGTCGTGAAACGTTCAAAAAGGGAATCCTCATCTCCCAAAGAATGGTTAATTGCAAACCGTATGGCCGGGAATTTGATTTCAAGGGGTAACACACACTCTTCCCCATAAACCAATTTAAATGGAGTATGGCCGGTAGCTCGCTTGAACGTTGTATTGTACACCCATACTACCACATACAACTTCTTGTCCCAGTCTCGTTTCTTCTCAGAGACTATCTTAGATAAAATACCCACAAGCTGTTTATTAGTACTTTCAACTTGTCCGTTTGCTTGCGGATTATAAGGAGTTGTTTTATTGTGCTTGATTTGCCAAGCCTCAGTCAAGCTTTTGATCACTTTGTTCAAAAAATGTGTTCCACGGTCCGACACTAATTCTTTCGGCAGACCAAAACGGCAGATAATCTGCTCTAACAGGAAACTTGCAGTCTCTTTTGCATTGTCCTGCCTCGTCACCCGTGCTTTTGGCCATTTTGTAAAACAATCAGTGGCTACTATAATATACCTCTTCTGAGTAGTAGACAACGGGGTAATAGGACCCACAAAGTCAATGCCCCACTTCTCAAACGGAATGATAGCCATGATAGGTGTAAGTGGGCGTTTCCTATTCTCTCTATTGTCATGCCTTTGACAAGTGTCACATCTCTTAACATACTCAAAGGAATCTTGGAAGATAGACGGCCACCAATATCCAGCTCTTAAAGCTTTCTGTAACGTCAACCATCCCGCGAAGTGCCCTCCACATGCAGAGTCATGACACTCCTCCAAGATAAAAGGAACCTCATCAGGCATCACACATCGGCGATAGATATTATCAACACCCTGCCGATATAGCATCCCTATGATCAAGGAAAACTTCAAAGCCTGTTGTTTAATTTTTCTCTTTTCAGACTTTGACAAACCAGCTCCCGTCTCTCCTGTTGATAGATAGTGTGTAGTAGCAGCATACCAAGATGGGATAGAAGCTGTATCAATTTTAAACATTTCCTCAATATCACTTCCTTCAGCCAAAATCTCTTTCGGCTCCCCGAAATCCACAAGTCATTCCACAATACCCTACAACCTCGGTGGCTTACTCTTAATCTCATAATCGAACTCCTGCAAAGTGATTAACCACTTTGCCAAACGATCAGGCGACTGTAGCTTATTCATAAGCAATCTAAGCCCTTCCGCCTTCGTATAGAACACTATTTTTTCATAGAGGATGTAGTGCCTGAATTTCTTAGTCCCAAAGACCATTGCAAGACACAACTTCTCCATGTAGGTATAATTGATCTCTGAAATGCCCAATTTTCAACTAGAGAAAGATATCGGATGATACCACTTTTCCTCCCAGATTTGGGCTAAACAGCAGCTGATACTATACATAGTAGCTGTTGAAAATATGTAGAACACCTCGCCCCTTTTAGGTTCTTTTAAAACGGGTGCTTTTACTAGCTCCTGCTTCACATCCTCAAAAGCTACCTTACAAGGGTCACTCCATTCAAATGAACAGCTAAAGGATAATGAATTCGTTAATGGCAACGTCCTTTCTGCCAAGGCATTTATAAACCTTCGATAATACCCTATCGATGATAGAAAGCTATGAACCTCGTTCGGAGTGCGTGGTGGACTCATAGCAACTATAACCTTGATCTTTTCAGGGTCAATTGCTATCCCTACTGAACTGACCACATGACCTAGCAATAGCCCATAAGGCACTCCAAAGACACACTTCCGTGGGTTCACAGCGATACAAAATTGTCTACAATGCTCAAAACACTTTCTTAGGATAATCAATATCCTTTCCCTTACAGTGGCTGCCCCCAGGTCATCAATAAAGACTTTCAACTCATCTGGGAAGATGTCACCAAAGGTCTTGTCTGTTGTTCGTTGCCATGATCCAGGTGCATTGCATAAACCAAAGGCCATCACATGGTACGCAAAAGTACCAAAGACCGTAATAAAAGTTGTTTTCAACTTGTCCTCTTCTGCAATTGCCATCTAGTTATATCCCGCAAAGCAATCCATAAACGAATATATCTCCCTACCCACTAATTGATCCAAAATCTGGTCAATAAATGACAACGGGTAGTAATCCTTAACTGTCTGCTTATTCAGCTCTCTAAAATCTAAACATAATCGGATCTCGTTGTTTTTCTTCTTCCTAATAACAACTGGTGAACACCATTCTGTGTGTTGTACTGGCAAGATTAACCCAGCTTTCCTTAGCTTTTGTAACTCCTCAAACAGTGCGTCCCTTAGTTCAAAAGGCATACACCTTACTTTCTAACGCATAAGACGATTGCCTTCCTTTATAGGGATAGTATGAATAGCTAGGCTGGGAGGGATACCTCTCAGCTCATCATAACTCCAAGCAAAGATATCGCGGAATTCTTGAATCGAGGACACATAGTCCTCTCTTTCTGCTGAAGTGAGCATGGAACCTAATTTAATTGGCCGCGAATCATTCAACGTGCCAAGGTCCAACTCAATCACATCTGCGTCTCTTATCCTATCTTGCGGCTCTATCGGCTCATTTAGAGTTATCTAATAGATATCATCTATAGTGGACCCCTCTTTAGATTCATCACTGGATGATGTCTCACTACTAGATGGATCATCTGTTGTCTCTAATTCAGTAGAAGATAAAAGAGCTCTCTCACTTTAAGGAGACTTAGGATAAGCATCCACTATTACTCGATTAGCACCTCGACCTAACACTACTCGACGGCAGATATATCGACTTGACAGTCTGTTTGTAAGATCCAAGGCCTACCTACAAAACCCGATAGCTAGGATGTCCTGCAAATCTTATCACCCTAAAGTCCAAGAAACATTCTACACTTGCATCTGTAACATGGACCTTAGTAACGCAACCTTTTGGTTGTCTTAGACTATCATCAGCCATTCTAAGGAGGGTGGAGATGTCCTTTTGGATGCCTAGACCCAACCTCTCCATCAACTCTGAACTCATGATATTGATGGAGGATCCAGTGTCTACAATGGCATGTTCCACTAATATTCCATTTACATAAGCTGGAACCCTAGGGCAGTTCTTTTCAGCATGATCAAACCAATCTTCCCCTAATTGTGCTATGCCCAAAGGATCTACAATATACCCAATATGCAGGATCTTCTTAAATTCCTTGTGTACTCCTGGAGATAATTTGATCAATTGCAAGAGGTTCACATCTGGTTTAACTTCACAAAGAGAACTTGCTAAATCAAAGTCGTGATAAGTAGCCAAAGCTCTCTTTTCCCGCCAAACCATCCTCTCTTTTGGTCTTTGGACTGATTTTGGTGCTTCTTTCTTAGCTCTTGCCTTCTTTCTTGGCACTGCCTCATCCTTCTTAGGGTCAACTCTCTTGTCAACCGGCCTTAGCGGTCCCCCTTCTATGCTAGAATTCTTGACTTGTGTCCCCTCATCCCCTTGTTTAGGGTTTGCCTCAACCGGTTTTGTATTATCTTTGTCAACCTCTTTAGCCATTTGGCCTCTTGTCACGGCTCTTAAGTTAGAGGTTTCAGCATCATGGACTTGTACAGCCTCAATAAGGCTGACTCTGTTGCCTTGTGGCAACTCTTCTATATTTTTTTTCCCCTCTGCAATATTTGCCTAGGTGCATCATTCTACTGCAAGTTATTTCCTTGCACTCTATGATTCACTGGGCCCGGCTATTTACTCCCTTGTTGGAGAGAACTAATCTTACTCCAACAGGTAGCAGCTAGATGGCTCGACTTCCCACAAATGTCACATTTCACATTTGGACAGTCTGTGGGGAAGTGATGCCCACCACACAATTTACAACTGAATCTAGAGGGTCCACCCTCTTCAAGGCATCGACTCCCTATCAGGTTTTGTTGCTTCTTCAAGAAATTAACGTCGACAGCTATTTGTCAATATTGCTTGGAAATCATATCAGTATAATGCTTCATCATGTCCTTAACTTTGCCAAGGACATTAGATGCACTCGACTCGTAGCCTCGATCGTCAACTCGTCGTTCCATTGGCCTAACAATTTGGTTTGGCATTGGCTGTTGGCCCACAGGAACAACATTGGAATTTGAAACTTGGCCTCCAACATTTGGTGGAGACAATTGACTTGCCATGGGCATAGTCACACTGGGAGGAGTTGGCAATAAAGGTACATTATGAACCACACTCCCTCTCCCAATAGGGTTAGTCATAGGCATCCCTTGACTTCCATTCGTCAATGCTGGATTGCCACTAGGTACTAAACCCCCATTAACATTCATTCGAGAGGAGTAGGCTATTTGTAATCGTGCTTCTACTCCCTCTGCCCATGTAATAGCGGATCTATATCTGCTAAGGCCACACTGCTCAATTGTACTTGGATATTAAAGTCCAACCCATGCAAAAAGTATTGCAATTGGGCAGCCGATGGAATGGGAATGTAAGTTTGCAACTTACAGAATACTTCCTTCAACTTCTTAGCATATGCTTTCACATTCTCGTGAGGATCTTGGCGCGTTACATTCAAGACCCGCAACCAATATTGGCCACCTCTTTCAGGGGCATATTCCGCTCGGAAAGCTGCATAGAATTGATCAATGGTGGTTATGGTTCCAGACTCTATGCTGTGATACCATACCGCAGCCCTTCCTTTTAGCGTCATATTGAAGAACATCATGAGATGTCCCTTATCTTGGATGCGATAATTAAACATCAATCTCTGAAATTCAAAAATGTGAAATTCTGCATCCTCTTCCGCTAACCCATTAAAAATGGGCAAGGGAACTCCTAAGGCTGGTAAATCTGACGTCCCTGTAGGAATCGCAATAGGTTGTGCCATGGTGACAATCGATTAGCAATAGGAGCTTGAAGTAACGGATTCACACCCCCACTTGAAGTGGGTAAACTTGGTGGAGGAGAGGAAGATCTTACACTTCCTCCTGCACCTAATGGAATAGGTGGAGTAGTTAAATGATTAAGACCACTACTTTGTATACGTACTGGGCTACTCCTTTGAGGAGAATAACGGCTTACAATCTCTAACCGCCGTCTAGCCCTCTCAGCACGTTCTGCTTTTTGGATTTCGGCTTGATGGTCCTTGTCAGAGGACATAAACCAACTTCGTTTTGGTCCCTAGAAACCCTAGATCTGAAAGCCACCACTTATAAGTGGCTCCCGGCAGACGCACCACTGATGGGATCTAAAATGGGCCGCCACTGGCTATAGCACTAGCTGGACCTCATGCTCATGACACACAAACACCCTCACGGCCTCGCGGACCAGGAGCGTCAATCTAATGCTGAAGGACAAACTTCCCTAAAGCTTAATTCATGCGTTTATAGTTCATAGTCCAACGTTTCCCTAAAACTGCTCAGAGGGAGATCCCAAAGTACATAGGCATAACGCCACGATCACACACATATAGGAGGCACTCCACTGACTAATAGTCGGAGCCCCATTGCAGCTCTCCTACATCTCAGGGATTGGCCCTTTGATGCGCTTCTAAACATATAACACAAACAAACACAAACTCCTCTCTTTTATATTTCTCGTATTTCCAGGAGATATACCATGCTTCCTCACTTCACAGTCCCTTAGGAAATGGACTCTCTACCCTACGGCAAGGGATAACCTCACACTCTCAATCATGGGTCGAAGTCCTAAGAAAAGAATTGCTATGCAATCCAGGAGATTTTCCTGCGATACCATGAACCATGCATAGTGCATAATGTGAATGGTTTAGTGCACAAACAATAGGAAATCAGCATTGTGCATCGTGCGAAACCAATATTTTCATGATTTCCATGCTAACGTTTATGTATTGAAACGAGGAGAGACACCGAGCCGTATGCTCATTCTGCCTTTTCCTTTATTTTAAAACAACGTCCTATAACCATGATGCAACACATAAATCAGATTTAGGATTGTACTTTGACGCTCAAACTCCCCTCTCACCCTACCGTTTAATGTTTTGCAATCGTTGATAGGTGTAAGAGTCATTTTATGTGTATTTCTATGTAGAGAAAGCAATAAATACGGACAAAAACAAGAAATGAGGGTAAACCGAGGCTAACCTCGTGCTCTACCTTCATTATACATTGCACAAACACTTATGTAATTTTTTGGAATTTTCTTTTTATCGTTTCCAAATTTTCTCCCTTTTTTACATTTTTTTGGTATTTTTTCTCTATTATTTTCAATAAAAAAAGACTAGAAATTGAAATTGATTGTGGGATGTGGCCCTTAGGTTCTTTGACAGCAAAATTTCAGGTTTTATTGATGTTATATCTCATGTTTCCCCTTTATTTTGTAAAAAAAACCCCCATTTTACCTCTTAAACACATGTTTTACGGGTTTTATACCATTAATTTCAGTCATAACACTTATGATTTTCTGAGCATAAACTGATCAAACTTATAGCAAAAAACAACATAATGCATAATTAGCCCATGGGAACAAATATCCATGAAGCAAATTGCATAAAACATCAATTCCGTTTGTAAAAATAAAATTACCGTTCTTTGCGTGTTGCGGGTTTTTTTTTCCTATGTTTCGGGATTGATTTCTAGCAGCCATTAATGTCCATGACAGTCCGGAATCAGCAATCTACCCTCCTCTTGCATCACGGAGCAATCCCATCTCGGTTGGACAAGCATCCGTCGATCCTTCTTCTTCCGACATGAATCTGCCTCTAGAAGAGAGAGAGGGAGGAGAGAGAAAGACTGAAATCAGAGATTTCCATTGAGGCCACCATTTGAGGAGTGAAGATAGACGAAATGATCAGCAGGTAGAGGGGAGCAGGTAGAGGGGAATGACTGCCCATGATCATTGGTATGGGTTGCATTGAGGTTGCATGATGCCTCCATCCCCATCAAGCGCATTTTTCGGCGCAAATATGGCACCCTCCTCCTCACGTTTTTTCTTTCCTCCTCAAAGATGCCACGCTTTGTGCTACATCAAATGTCAAGATTGTTGGAGATAAGAAAGGAGTCTCTTTTGTAGCTTTCTTGCTTGTACAATGGGGGAATACACACATAGGTGGAGGCTGAAAACAGTTTTCCTCTTCTTAGTTGTGTAAGCCAAAAAGAACTCTAGTACAAAGAAATAGAAGAACCCTATATATGGGTCTCAAACCAAACTCAACTAACTAAGGTGGCATACTAACTGAGCCACGAACTAGAGTAGATAAGGATAGCTGTCATCTAGCTATTATTCATGGGCGGTGTACCAACCGCATCTGCAGCTAACAAGTCGGTGACATAAATGCACAATGGTCACCCTGGCTTATCACGAGTGGAGCTCGATATCTCAACACTCCCCCTCGAGCTCAATCCCAATTCTTGCACACCAAGCAGGTCTCTGAACTTGCGCAGCTTCTCTGCACCCAATGCCTTCGTAAATATGTCAGCTACCTGATCCTCTGTACTGACATAAACTAGATCAATAAGACCTAGTAAAACCCTCTCCCGCAAATAGTGATAATGCACCTCAATGTGCTTTGTTCTAGCATGATAGACTAGGTTATTTGCCAAGTGTATACTACTCATGTTATCACAATAAATGACAACTGGCCCATCTGTAGGCTGATGCATATCATAAAGTAGCTTATGCAACCAAGCTACCTCACATGCAGCCATTGTTGCGCCCCTGTACTCAGCCTCTGTGCTCGACAAGGCAACTGTAGGCTGTTTCTTGCTGCTTCAAGTGACTGCAACACTCCCAAAAGAGAACACATATCCACTGGTAGATCGTCTATCAGAAATACTACCAGCCCAATCAGCATCAGTGTATCCATGCAACTGTATCTGAACCCCAGTCTCATAAAGTAGTCCATACTGCAATGTGGACTTCACATACCTGAGTATGCGTCTAGCCGCATCCAAATGTGGTTTCCTTGGAGCCTGCATAAACTGACTTACCAATCCAATAGCATAGCTCAAATCTGGCCTGGTAATAGTCATATAAATCAAGCTTCCTACTATGCGTCTGTACATAGTAGGGTCTTCCAGAAGCTCACCTGCATCTGCGCTCAGCTTCACATTCTGCTCCAAAGTAACTGAAATAGGCTTACAGCCTGTCATCCCATATTTGGACAGCATGTCCAATCCATACTGCCTCTGCAAGAGCTGTATCCCACTTGGTGATCTAATCACCTCAATGCCCAGGAAATAACGCAGCTCTCCCATATCCTTCATCTCAAACTTCTGCTTCAATAGCATTTTCACATGAAGGATATCTTCATCACTGTCACCTGTCATAATCAAATCATTAACATAAATGACAAGTAGCATAATACCTTTCTCTGTTTTTCTCACATAAAGTGAAAAATATGCCTTGGAGATTTGAAAGCCAATAGTGACAAGATACTATCCTATCTTGTCAGACCATGCTCTAGGTGCTTGCTTCAAGCGATACAAGACTTTCTTCAACTTGCAAACAAACTCAGGATGAACAGCATGCATGTAACTTGGTGGTTGCTCCATATAGATCTCTTCTTGCAAATCACCATGCAAGAAGGCATTCTTTACATCCATCTGATGTAAAGACCATCCCTTTGATGCAGCCATAGCAATGACTGCTCTTACGGTTGCCATCCTTGCAACCGGACTGAATGTTTCTTCATAATCAATGCCATATGTTTGTGCATACCCCTTGACTACTAATCTTGCCTTGTATCTATTCACAGAACCATCTGCATTGTGTTTCACCTTATAAATCCACTTACAATCAATTGCATTCTTATCTTTAGGCAAAGGTACCAATTCCCATGTAGCATTTGCCTCCAAGGCATCCATTTCTTCATCCATGGCTTGCTCAAAAGAAGTGCGTTTTGGTTCCTGTATCACTTTGACCATATATGCATAGTGAATGGCTGTAAATCCATCATATTTGAGCCTATCCACAGGATACCTGACTCTGGTAGACCTGCGCAAAGTAGGTTCACTCCCAGATGCTCTCAAAACATCCCTAGTCTTCCTTACTCCAGGTGTAACAATAGAAGAAATACCCAACTCATCATCAATGCTCTGTTCTGAGCCACTGGATTCACCATCCACATAAGAGTGACCTGCATTCACATCAAACATGGGCTGATCTACCTTCTCTTTTCCTTTTCTTGATACCTGCATACCACTATCTGTTGAGATATCGAGCTCCACTCGTGATACGCCAGGGTGACCGTTGTGCATTTATGTCACTGACGTGTTAGTTGCAGACGCGGTTGGTACACCGCCCCTGAATAATAGCTACACGATAGCTATCCTTATCTACTCTAGTTTGTGGCTCAGTTAGCATGCCACCTTAGTTAGTTGAGTTTGGTTTGAGACCCATATATACAGGGTTCTTCTATTTCTTTGTAAGAGAGTTCATTTTGGCTTCCACAACTAAGAAGAGGAAAACTGTTTTCAGCCTCCACCCTTGTGTGTATTCCCCCATTGTGCAAGCAAGATAGCTACAAGTGAGACTCCTTCCTTCTCTCCCACAATCTTGACATGGTATCAGAGCCTTGTTCGTGGTAAGGAGCTCAAGAAAGCAAGCCAAGCTCGCGGTGTTCTGGTAAGAGGAGCAGTGTTGCTTTCATTTTCTGTTTTGGGAGCAGATCTCTGCAGGTAGCATAGCCGGAACTTGCAGGAGTGCATTGTCTCAGGTTGAGACGCCCTTCGCGGTGAAGCAAGCGACCTCATTTTTTTGATTTGAGGCCATTTCGGGGCCTGTTTTGGAGGCGGAAGTTTTCTGCACGCACTCAGGAAAAGGCCCAGTTTTATGCTGTGAAGCCACTGTTCTACAGGTCGGTGAATAGTTACTGTAAACATTGCATTGTATACTTGTGCGCAGAGACATTGGGAGCTACAGAATCATCCCTGTTGCCTGTTGATGAAAAATCGTCACTAGGAAGTGACTGTGTGGTCAAATACCACTTCCGCCAGTTTTGCAGATTTTCCCTTGTGAGGGTGAAGCTGTGGTTTTTGCAGTGACATAATTTTTTGCAGTCTTCTGTAATGGCATCTGATTCTCTTTCACAGATTGTCACTGAAAAGCTTGACAAGAACAACTTCCAAGCATGGAAGTTTAGAATGACGAATTTCCTTATGGGAAAAGGATATTGGGAATTTGTTGCAGGAAATGAAGAAGAACCAGTTCTTCCTGATGTTCCCAATCAACAGCAAATGCAGGCATTTAAAGCATGGCATGAGAGAGCCAGGAAAGTTATGTATTGGCTGTCTATCAGCATTTCCGACTCTATGATTGTGCATATTCAGGATGCAAGTACGCCAAAGGAGGCATGGGATACTCTGTCAAAGATGTATAGCACAAATACGCAAGCCAGGAAAATGCAGCTCAAGCAAGAGTTGCACAATGTGCAAAGAGAAAATATGAGCATCAATGACTACCACATGAAGGTGAAGAAGATTGCAGATGCACTTGCTTCCATTGGGTCGCCAGTGGAAGATGATGATTTAGTTTCTGTGACCTTGAATGGTCTAGGAAAGGATTATGCGCAGTTTCGGACATCCATTTTCGTCCGTGAAAGATTTCCTGATTTTGAAGAGTTGATTGCTCTTCTAATTTCTGAGGAGCAGAGAAATGGTGGTGCATCTTCTTCAGGAGGAACTTCAAAAGAAGCTGTCTTCTACTCAAATGCTGGAAGAGGTAGAGGCAGAGGTAGAGGAGGCCGATTTGGAGGCCGTGGTAGAAATCAAAATATGCAGCAAACTCAAGAAAACCAGTCCTACGAAGGAGGACGTGGTAACTCTAGAGGCAGGGGGAGCCAAAGAGGTCGTGGTGGATGGCAGAGAGGTCAAAATGCAAACAGTAATGTTGAATGCTACTACTGTGGTAAAATGGGTCATATGGCTAAAGACTGCTATAAAAAGCAGAATGACATCTTGAATGGAAAACTGCAACAAGGGAATTACGCATCTTCTAGCAGACAGGGTGATGACAGAAATGAGCATTTGTTCATGGTGCAGCACATGAACAATTCTGTGACAAGTGTAGAAGAAAGCAATGATGTATGGTATGTTGACTCAGGTGCATCAAACCACATGACAGGTCATGCAGAATGGATGGAGGATGCAAGGAAAATGGAAAAACCAGGATTTGTGGAGACTGGTGATGATACTGCACATCCTATTGTGCAGATTGGAAAAATTCCATTGTCTATGCAGGATGGGAAAAAGAAATACCTATCCGATGTATTTCATGTCCCGAATATCACCAAGAATTTGGTTTCTGTTGGTCAAATGGTTGAGCAGGGCTTGCAGGTCAGATTTAATCCTCATGGATGCTTTGTTGAGGATATGAAAAATAAAGGTCGCTTGATAGCAAAAGGAAAGAAGAAGGGCAGAATGTTTACATTGGATGCAGACATGCCTGAATTGAGTGCAGCAATGTTTGCACATGGGACCTGTGTAGTTGCAGATATTGATATCTGGCATAAACGCATTGGTCATGTTAATGTACAGCGACTTAAATTAATGCAGGCCCAAAATATTGTTGTAGGATTGCCTAAGTTCAAGGTTGCAGAAATGCATAAGGTATGTGAAGCCTGTCAGTTTGGAAAACAGGCAAGGAAACCATTTCCTAGACATGTTCAAGAGAGTGAGAAGCCATTGGAATTAATCCACTCTGATGTGTGGACTACTAAAGCTGCATCTCTTGGAGGCTGTCATTATTTTGTCAGTTTTATTGATGACTATAGCAGAAAAGTTTGGGTGTATTTTATGAAAAAGAAAAGTGAAGTTTTTGGGCATTTCAAAACTCTTAAAGCTATGGTTGAAAAAGAAATAGGTCTGCAGATAAAATGCCTAAGGTCAGATGGAGGGGGAGAGTACCTCTCAAATGAGTTTGCAAGGTTCTTGCAGGAGCATGGCATAAAGCAGCAATATTCATGCAGTCATACCCCACAGCAAAATGGAATTGTAGAAAGAAAAAACAGACATATTGGAGAGGTGTCTCGTGCCATGCTCAATGAAAAAGACCTGCCAGATTTTTATTGGGCTGAAGCAGTTGCTACAGCAGTCTACATAATGAACAGGACTCCCACTGCAGCAATACATGGAATGACTCCAGAGGAGAGGTATACTGGTAGGAAACCAGATATTTCTCATTTGAAAATTTTTGGTTGCATTGCCTATGTACATGTGCCAGATGAGCTGAGATCCAAGTTGGATCCAAAAGCTGAGAAGTGCATCTTTATTGGTTACTCTCTGCAGCAAAAAGGGTATAGATGCTATAACCCTTCTACTCGTAAGTTTACAGTGAGCAGAGATGTTGTTTTTGATGAGATGAGTAGCTGGTATAAACTAGTAAATGTGATTGATGATGTAGATGCACAAAATGGTAATGCTGCACAAAATTCACAGCAGCAGTCACAAAATATTAGTGGACCTGGAGCGTCCTCTAGTAGTGGTTCACAGTCTTCGCCATGGACAGGCAGATTGAGATCAGGAGAATCTTCTCAAAGTAATGCAGATAGTGGTATGCAGGTATCACGAAAAGAAAAAGAGAAGGTTGATCAGCCCATGTTTGATGTGAATGCAGGTCACTCTTATGTGGATGGAGAATCCAGTGGCTCAGAACAGAGCATTGATGATGAGTTGGGTATTCCTTCTATTGTTACACCTGGAGTAAGGAAGACTAGGGATGTTTTGAGAGCACCTGGGAGTGAACCCACTTTGCGCAGGTCTACCAGAGTTAGGTATCCTGTGGATAGGCTGAAATATGATGGATTTACAGCCATTCACTATGCATATATGGTCAAGGTGATACAGGAACCAGAACCCACTTCTTTTGAGCAAGCCATGGGAAAAGAAAAATGGGAGAAAGCCATGGATGAAGAAATGGATGCCTTGGAAGCAAACACTACATGGGAATTGGTGCCTTTGCTTAAAGGTAAGAATGCAATTGGCTGTAAGTGGGTTTATAAGGTGAAGCACAATGCTGATGGTTCTGTGAACAGATACAAGGCAAGATTAGTAGTCAAGGGGTATGCACAAACATATGGCATTGACTATGAAGAAACATTCAGTCCAGTTGCAAGGATGGCAACCGTAAGAGCAGTCATTGCTATGGCTGCATCAAAGGGATGGTCTTTACATCAGATGGATGTAAAGAATGCCTTCTTGCATGGTGATTTGCAAGAAGAGGTCTATATGGAGCAGCCACCAGGTTATGTGCATGCTGTTCATCCTGAGTTTGTTTGCAGGTTGAAGAAAGCTTTGTATGGCTTGAAGCAAGCACCTAGAGCATGGTCTGACAAGATAGGACAGTATCTTGTCACTATTGGCTTTCAGATTTCCAAGGCAGATTTCTCACTTTATGTGAGAAAAACAGAGAAAGGTATTATGCTACTTGTCATTTATGTTGATGATTTGATTATGACAGGTGACAGTGATGAAGATATCCTTCATGTGAAAATGCTATTGAAGCAGAAGTTTGAGATGAAGGATTTGGGAGAGCTGCGTTATTTCTTGGGCATTGAGGTGATTAGATCACCAAGTGGGATACAGCTCTTGCAGAGGCAGTATGGATTGGACATGCTGTCCAAATATGGGATGACAGGCTGTAAGCCTATTTCAGTTCCCTTAGAGCAGAATGTGAAGCTGAGCGCAGATGCAGGTGAGCTTCTGGAAGACCCTACTATGTACAGACGCATAGTAGGAAGCTTGATTTATATGACTATTACCAGGCCAGATTTGAGCTATGCTGTTGGATTGGTAAGTCAGTTTATGCAGGCTCCAAGGAAACCACATTTGGATGCGGCTAGACGCATACTCAGGTATGTGAAGTCCACATTGCAGTATGGACTATTTTATGAGACTGGGGTTCAGATACAGTTGCATGGATACACTGATGCTGATTGGGCTGGTAGTATTTCTGATAGACGATCTACCAGTGGATATGTGTTCTCTTTTGGGAGTGCTTCAGTCACTTGGAGCAGCAAGAAACAGCCTACAGTTGCCTTGTCGAGCACAGAGGCTGAGTACAGGGGTGCAGCAATGGCTGCATGTGAGGTAGCTTGGTTGCATAAGCTACTTTATGATATGCATCAGTCTACAGATGGGCCAATTGTCATTTATTGTGACAACATGAGTAGTATACACTTGGCAAATAACCCAGTCTATCATGCTAGAACAAAGCACATTGAGGTGCATTATCACTATGTGCGAGAGAGGGTTTTACTAGGTCTTATTGATCTAGTTTATGTCAGCACAGAGGATCAGGTTGCTGACATATTCACGAAGGCATTGGGCGCAGAGAAGCTGCGCAAGTTCAGAGACCTACTTGGTGTGCAGGAATTGGGATTGAGCTCGAGGGGGAGTGTTGAGATATTGAGCTCCACTCGTGATACGCCAGGGTGACCGTTGTGCATTTATGTCACCGAGGTGTTAGTTGCAGACGCGGTTGGTACACCGCCCCTGAATAATAGCTACACGATAGCTATCCTTATCTACTCTAGTTTGTGGCTCAGTTAGCATGCCACCTTAGTTAGTTGAGTTTGGTTTGAGACCCATATATACAGGGTTCTTCTATTTCTTTGTAAGAGAGTTCATTTTGGCTTCCACAACTAAGAAGAGGAAAACTGTTTTCAGCCTCCACCCTTGTGTGTATTCCCCCATTGTGCAAGCAAGATAGCTACAAGTGAGACTCCTTCCTTCTCTCCCACAATCTTGACACTATCTACATTGCTTTGAGAAGATTCTCTTGATCTCAATCTGCCTGTCCATGGCAAAGAATGTGAACCACTGCTAGAGGACACTCTAGGTCCACTAATATCTTATGACTGCTGCTGTGAATTCTGTGCAGCATTACCATTTTGTGCATCTACATTATCAATCACATTTATTGGTTTATACCAGCTACTCATCTCGTCAAAAACAACATCTCTGCTCACTGTAAACTTACGAGTAGAAGGGTTATAGCATCTATACCCTTTTTGCTGTAGAGAATAACCAATAAAGATGCACGTCTCAGCTTTTGGATCCAACTTGGATCTCAACTCATCTGGCACATGAACATAGGCAATGCAACAAAAAATTTTCAAATGAGAAATATCTAGTTTCCTACCAGTATACCTCTCTTGTGGAGTCATGCAATGTATTGCTGCAGTGGGAGTCCTGTTCATTATGTAGACTGTTGTAGCAACTGCCTCAGCCCAATAAAAATCTGGCATATCTTTTTCATTGAGCATGGCACAAGATACCTCTTCAATATGCCTGTTTTTTCTTTCTGCAATTCCATTTTGTTGTGGGGTATGACTACATGAATATTGCTGCTTTATGCCATGCTCCTGCAAGAACCTTGCAAACTCATTTGAGAGGTACTCTCCCCCTCCATCTGACCTTAGGCATTTTATTTGCAGGCCTGTTTCTTTTTCAACCATAGCTTTAAGAGTTTTGAAATGCCCAAAAACTTCACTTTTCTTTTTCATAAAATACACCCAAACTTTTCTGCTATAGTCATCAATAAAAGTGACAAAATAATGACAGCCTCCAATAGATGCAGCTTTAGTAGTCCACACATCAGAGTGGATTAATTCCAATGGCTTCTTACTCTCTTGAACATGTCTAGGAAATGGTTTCCTTGCCTGTTTTCCAAATTGACAGGCTTCACATACCTTATGCATTTCTGCAACCTTGAACTTAGGCAATCCTGCAACAATATTTTGGGCTTGCATTGATTTAAGTCACTGTACATTAACATGACCAATGAGTTTATGCCAGATATCAATATCTGCAACTACACCGGTCCCATGTGCAAACATTACTGCACTCAATTCAAGCATGTCTGCATCCAACGTAAACATTCTGCCCTTCTTCTTTCCTTTTGCTATCAAGCAACCTTTATTTTTCATATCCTCAACAAAGCATCCATGAGAATTAAATCTGACCTGCAAGCCTTGCTCAACCATTTGACCAACAGAAACTAGGTTCTTGGTGATATTCGGGACATGAAATACATTCGACACGTATTTCTTTTTCCCATGCAGAGACAAAGAAATATTTCCAATCTGCACAATAGGATGTGCAGTATCATCACCAGTCTCCACAAATCCTGGTTTTTCCATTTTCCTTGCATCCTGCATCCATTCTGCATGACCTGTCATTTGGTTTGATGCACCTGAGTCAACATACCACACATCATTGCTTTCTTCTGCACTTGTCACAAAATTGGTCATGTGCTGCACCATAAACAAATGCTCATTTCTGCCATCACTATGTCTACTAGAAGATGCATAATTCCCTTGTTGCAATTTTCCATTCATGATGTCATTCTGCTTTTTATAGCAGTCTTTAGCCATATGACCCATTTTACCACAGTAGTAGCATTCAACATTGCTGTTTGCATTTTGGCCTCTTTGCCATCCACCACGACCTCTTTGGCTCCCCCTGCCTCTAGAGTTACCACGTCCTCCTCCATAGGACTGGTTTTCTTGAGTTTGCTGCATATTTTGATTTCTACCACGGCCTCCAGATCGGCCTCCTCTACCTCTTCCAGCATTTGAGTAGAAGATAGCTTCTTTTGAAGTTCCTCCCGAGGAAGATGCACCACCATTTCTCAGCTCCTCAGAAATTAGAAGAGCAATCAACTCCTCCAAATCAGGAAATCTTTCACGGACGGAAATAGATGTTCGGAACTGTGCACAATCCTTTCCTAGACCTTTCAAGGTCACAGAAACTAAATCATCATCTTCCACTGGTGACCCAATGGAAGCAAGTGCATCTGCAATCTTCTTCACCTTCATGTGGTAGTCATTGATGCTCATACTTTCTCTTTGCACATTGTGCAACTCTTGCTTGAGCTGCATTTTCCTGGCTTGCATATTTGTGCTATACATTTTTAACAGAGTATCCCATGCTTCCTTTGGCGTACTTGCATCCAGAATATGCACAATCATAGAGTTTGAAATACTGATAGACAACCAGTACATAACTTTTCTAGCTCTCTCATTCCATCCTTTAAATGCCTGCATTTGCTGTTGATTGGGAACATCAGGAAGAACTGGTTCTTCTTCATTTCCTGCAACGAATTCCCAATATCCTTTTTTCATAAGGAAATTCGTCATTCTAAACTTCCATGCTTGGAAGTTGTTCTTGTCAAGCTTTTCAGTGACAATCTGTGAAAGAGAATCAGACGCCATTACAGAATATTGCAAGAAATTATGTCACACTGTAGAATAGTGGTCGCACAGCATAAAACAGGGCCTTTTCCTGAGTGTGTGCCGAAAACTTCCGCCTCCAAAAGATGCCCCAAAATGGTCTCGAATAAAAAAAACACGGCAATCGAGGGCTAAAGTCCTTTCCCGTAGCATATACTGCCCTCTTGCTACACCACAAAGGGTCTCTCAATCTGAGACAATGCACTCTTGCACTTTCCGGCTGTGCTACCTGCTATAGAGACTTGCTCCCAAAACTCAAAAAATGAAAGCAATACTGGTCCTCTTACCAGAACACCGCGAACTTGGTTTGCTTTCTTGAGCTCCTTACCACAAACTAGGCTATGATACCATGTCAAGATTGTGGGAGAGAAGGAAGGAGTCTCACTTGTAGCTTTCTTTCTTGCACAATGGGGGAATACACACACAGGTGAAGGCTGAAAACAGTTTTCCTCTTCTTAGTTGTGTAAGCCAAAAAGAACTCTAGTACAAAGAAATAGAAGAACCCTATATATGGATCTCAAACCAAACTCAACTAACTAAGGTGGCATACTAACTGAGCCACGAACTAGAGTAGATAAGGATAGCTGTCATCTAGCTATTATTCATGGGCGGTGTACCAACTGCATCTGCAAGCTAACAAGTCGATGACATAAATGCACAACGGTCACCCTGGCATATCACGAGTGGAGCTCGATATCTCAACATCAAATGCTACATGTCCCCTCCCCCCAAAGGTCATGACCACTTGACCAAAGTTTGGTCCACCTTTTTGTATCTTGCCCGATTTCTTGGCCATTTCCCCGTTCGAACTCCGAATTGAGCTCTGAAAAATCCTGGGCATCCGGCTTGGCATCCCGCATTGGCCGGTAACTCTTGACAATCCGCACGACAGTCTCATAAATTATCAAAAATCAAGAAGTGTCACTCGGGCGCCTTTAAAGCACTTTGATGCTTAGAATCATCCTAGGTCGAGCCGCCGCCTTCGACGTTGAATATTTTTTCCTTGATATTCGTAATTTTTAGCTATTTTTAAGCACTTCTCGGCATCAAAACTCCGCTCTCAATCATCTCGCATGCGACCCTCCTCTCACATCTCTCACAAGATGACAAGAAGACTCTAAGGGGAAGGCCCTTAACTCTCCATTCTCATCTCCTTATATAGTTTTCTATCCACACTCACACACACTAGGCTTTTTGCTTTCAGCTTTTGGCTTTTGCTTTTCTACTGCTTTTCACTATTTTTGTTTTTTCTGCCCTATGCTTGTTTGTAACTTTTTTGGATCATAATTTCATCATTTGAACTCCGAATATAGTTTTTCGGGTACTTAAAACGATCGGAACGCTTATGATCGACAAGACTACGCGGGTAGAATTATGAAAATCCATCAAAATGGAAAAAAATATTGATATGCATAAATCACATCATTTTTTTCCATCTTTTATCTTGGACGACTTATTTCCTTCCTTGGCCTATTGTTATTGTAATTGCACACACTTTCACCACACATGTCATCTTTTCCTTCAAGAAATACTAACTCCATATTCGGGATTTTGGGAATTTCCCATCAATATGGGAAAACCAAATCAAAATGGATTTCATGAATTTTGGGAATTTCATTAATTTGGAACTTGGTGCAATTAAACATATTACTACTTAGGGTTGTTTCCAAGAGATTGAAAAGAACTCAAAAAGGTGGTGTTAATAAACACCTTAGTTTTAATATCCTTGAAATATTCAAGAAAAATCTTCGGTCGATGGATTCATGTAGACTTTCTTTAGCCTTCAATACAACCTTTGGGGGAATTTTGATTTTTTTGGGAGATTTTGTACCTTTCTTCATCCAAGAGAAGACAATGCTATCTATTGTTTCCCATCGTTCAGGATCTTTTTTGTTGCACATCCAATATTTATCCCAACAATTAAAATACACCTCTGCATCTGTAGCATTTTGACGACTACAAACTGGTGCCCAATATTGTATACGTACCTTGTTGAAGTTTTTGGAATGTCTATTTGTATCAACCTCAGTTTGTGCAACACCAAGCCATATTGGATATATTGGATCTGAAGGTCTAACAAGCACAAAGTCATCTTTCTTAACATCAAGCATTGGTTCAAATGCATGTTTGGGTCGTTTGCTCAGAGGACCACAATAGTGATCATTCAACTCTTCCAATCCAATGAAGTCATCTGCATTATCTACATCTATATTGGTTACATCACTTTGTGTTCTTGGCCAAAAATCTATGAAAAATAAATCTTCTTGGACATTTGGAGTTTGAAGAGCGTAGATCATATGTTTCCAATAATCAATCACTGGTGTTATAAACTTTGTGAACTCTGCTTCAAGTCCTTGTACATTTGACCATCTTTCCCAATACTTTAGATAATCTTTAACTCCACTTACTACTTCTTGATGATCCTTAACATACTCAAACATGGGCAGCAACATTGGAACACCCTTTGGAAGAGTAGGGTTTCCTGCAAGGTCTCTCTTCCATAATTCAATCCCACCTTCTCTTGGTAACCAGTCTGGGGACTTTGGATGCATCTTGTATTGCATGACAGGTGTATCTCCTTGCATATAAAACCGAAATTGAAGAGGTTTTGAGTGACCAACAAGTGTATCTTTCGAATCACACAAGTATCCCTCAATGTATCTCTTAAAGTCAGGCACATGTGTCAATAAGAAAGGTGTAGGACTAGTCATCTGGCATGATTGAAAATGTTGCATAAGATGAGGAAAAGTGAAGGTCATGCTCGTCCTTAGCTTCTCTGAAAATTTGCTGAACATTGCATCGATGTCTTCATGTGTATGGCCCACCATGAGAAACCCAAGCTGGATCATCTTGAATGTTCCTCGTGCAACAAGCAATGATAGATATGCAAAGAGATAGCGATTTTTGTTTTCTGACCCACAATTATCAAGTTGTAGAAGTAAGTTCTCTGGCAATCGTTTGAAATGATGATGGTCATCCTGTGGTGTATTATCTTCCATGCATGATTTATTTTGTGCAACACCTTGATGGTGGTCTAGTGCTTTTTTCGAGTTGAGGGCATTTAGTAGCACAGAGGTTGATCTTGGCATTCCATCTACTTGTAGATCACCATTTGCATGCCTATGTAGTCGCTCCAAGTTCCTAAAGCACAATGACAATGAGGCAATTGTGAAGTTAGGATCATGAGGCCATAGATCAAGTGAGAAATGTCCATATCTACCTTCTCCATGTCCATGTGTAATCATGCCTGTTAAAGAAACTGGTAGTTGAGTAGATCTTTCAGTCTCTTTTGATCGAAGCCTTAACCTAGGGATAGCTGTCTTTTGCTGGTCCATTTTATCATGTATGATGCACAAGTTTTTATCTGGATCTAATGCTGAGGCCAAGCGCCAACTGTAGTATATGTTCCGACAACTTTGTTGTTGTAGCATGTGACATTGACGCTTCTTTAGAAGCACATTTCAGTCTTGAAGACACTTTGTTGCTGCAAGTTGCTCTTTGATCTCTAAGCAAATACTACATTTGGAGAACTCACTTGTCTTTGCTAAGGTTACATGCTTGAACTCTGTGTTCCAAATACGATTGAAGGTGGACAAGGACATTTGCTTACATCCAATACCACTCAATGTTGTATTTACTTCTGCCCATATATCTACCTGCTTATAAACATCTGGGATGACCAATTGTGTCTCCCTTGATCCATCTTGCATTGTTCTACTCTTGTGTGGCATTTGCTCTGCATTCTTCTTAACAAAGTCTCTAAGGATGGCTCTTCCCATCTCTGTGTGATCCCAAGCTGCTCTTCTTACCCCCTTGTTTCCATGCATTGTCCTCCTCACGCCATGCTCAAATTGTGTTTTGTACCTGTAAAAAGATGTCTTTGGGATTCCATGAATCTCATACCATGCCCTTCCACATACCACTTGTCCATTGAAGATAAAGCTGTACTTCCTTGTTCCCAAGTAATCAATCCTGCATGATGATTCAAACTTGTCATAAACATAGTTTGTGCGGTCTTCAAATTGCAATCCCCAAAAGTATTTACGTAATTGTTGCATTGCTTCTCTATCAGCAAACTGACAACACTTCTCTTGGCAACAATCAATCATGGAAACCTGTGAAATGGAGTCCATAGAAGTCCTCAAGTTTGCACCTTTAGGGGCAATAATTCGAGGCTTTCTATTGACCATACAATATGATCTCTTCTGAACAAAAATTGATTTTTTTGCAGAAACATAATCTTCATTGGTATCTTCCATGTTTTTGGCACAAGCATTTGTAGAGACAAATTGCATGTATGATTGTTGTTGTAGCAGTGATGTTCCATCATCAAAGGTGACTTGTTTAATAGGCCATCTTTCCAAAGTGACACAGTGGAGGTTGTCATCTATGTATGTTCCTGTGGTTTGATCAAGGGCTTTATCTACCACCACACCAACATCCTCTTCTCCTAGCAATTCAAAGTTTATCACATCATATGGAAAAGCCAATAATATAACCCATGTCCCAACACACACAGTGTTGCCTTCTGTCCATAGCATCACTCTACGTTCTCTCCAACTTTCACGAATGCTAAGCACATCAATATCCTCAAAAGGTAGGACATAGTCTGATTCGTAATCATCTCCTCTGTCATGAATTGTTATTGAGTTTGAAACAACCACCACATCTTTCTTTCCCCATTTTGCAAAACCACCTACAGCTTCATGAACCTTCGTTGCATCAATTGTTGGGAATGGCAAATACGCTGCTACATTTAAACATTTATCAATAGCCACTGAAATATATCCATCTTCAAGTGTTTCTCCATGGCATGTCTCATTTGGATGTATTGCATGCACTCTACCAAGTGCAACAATCTCATGATCAACTAGCAAATTTACAGTTTCTCCAAAATAAAATTCGTTATTCATGATACCTGTACAAGTGAGAAAATGGAGATTTTATCATTTGTATGTTGTCACCTCTCAGAAAGAAGAAAATAGTGATGAAATTGCTAAATACAATGAAGTATCAAATTTCATTGAAACAAAAAAAGTACTTAAACATTAGATAGAATGAGTCCAACTTCCATAATAGAAAGTATTAATGGAAACATCATACAGAAAGAAGGGGATAGATTTGACCATATGGCCAAAAACAAAC
The DNA here is from genome assembly GCF_053477565.2 of Lygodium microphyllum. NCBI lineage: Eukaryota > Viridiplantae > Streptophyta > Polypodiopsida > Schizaeales > Lygodiaceae > Lygodium > Lygodium microphyllum. The sequence continues at coordinate 92,907,881 of NC_141162.1, forward strand.
TTTCTCATGAACTGTGCCGCCCTAAAGTAAATAAGAAAAGTTTCTTCTATTATTTTTAGTTGCCTTGACTTTACTTTATTTTAGTAGCTACTCTTTGAGTAAGCAAAAACTTCATTGTGTGTTCTCATTGGGAAAAGATATAGCAGATGTTCAAAACTTGTACTATATCTATTCAACACAAGAACAATGAGTAAAATTATTTATAATGTGTATAGGAAAAGATTTAGCCACGTGGTCAAAAATCTATTGTATGTATTCCATACCATAGCAAATATAAAAATTATTTGTGATCCCCATAGGGGAAAACATAGTCAAATGATTGAAACCTTTGTTGTATGTATTTCACATGACAAAAATGATAAAAGCTCATTGTGGTCTCCATAGAAAAATATTTAGCCAAATGGTCAAAACTCAAGCCAAATACATATAACAAGGATAAAAGTTCATTGTGATCTTTATGGAAAAGGATTTAGCCAGATGGTCAAAACCTCTATTGCAACTATTTTAGACAAGACTTAGGATTAAAATTCTTTGTGATATCCACAAGAAAAGATTTAGACATATGGTCAAAACATGTATTTAACCTAGATGATAGCAAGAATAATAATTTTCTATGATGTCCATAGAACAAGATCTAGCCAAATGTTCAAAGCCTTTATTGTATGTCAACAAGAATAAATAATTTCTGTGATCTCCATTGGAAAATATTTGATCAAATGATCAAAACCTTTATTTCATGTATTCCACATGACAACAAGGAAAAAGATATTTTTGAGAAACTTTGACCTTGTGCTTAAATGTTGAAACCACAATGACCTCTAAAGAATAGGAGATTTCATTCACTATGACACAAAGTTATAAATATTGAGAAAATTTTAGCATCAATTAGAAGCTATTTGAGAAGGAAAGATAATTTTTATCATGGTTAAATATTTATAAATCTTATACTACCTACTTGTTGATAATAGTAAAATGTATCATATTACATTTTATTTTTAAGTTATACTATTAGTCTAAATCATGTTATATTAGTATATCATACTATGTGCATATTATGGAATATATTATCAAAATATAATTTAAAAATATATATATTAAATTAATTTATTAATAATTAATAAATATAATTTAAATATATTAAATCATATTTTGTAAGATTATGTATATTAAATGTATCTAATATGTAATGTGTAATATCATTGAGGATTTTGAACCCACCTTAGTGATAGTTCGAGAGTAGAATCTCTAGTAGGGTAGGATAGAGAGTATGTAGGAAAAATCTCTAGCTGTGGAAACATGGGCAATATCACAATGGTGGGTTCTTAAGGAGGGGCGAGGGGGAAAGAGCTAGTTTAGGAGAAATGCCCCTAGTAAGAGTTTGATGGCAATGTCTTCCTCAGTGGAGGTTTGGGAGCAATGCCCCTAGTTGGGGTTTCAAGATAGCACTCGTTGTAGGGATTTGGGGACAAAGCTCCCAATGCGGGATTTAAGCAGTAGGGCCCTTGGTGGGGGTATGCGGGCAACACCCCTAGTAGGGGGTTGGGGGTACTGTCCTTGATGGGGGTTTGGGGGCAACGCCCCTAGCGGGGGTCCGAGGGTAGTGCCCCTGGTGTGGGGGTTTGGGGGGGCAATATCCCTGATGGGGGTTTGGGGGCAACGCCCCTAGCGGGGGTCCGAGGATAGTGCCCCTGGTGTGGGGGTTTGGGGGCAATGTCCCCAACGGGGGATCCAGGGGGCAGCGCCCCCTTGTGGGGTCTGGGGGCAACGCCCCCAGCGGGGGTTCGGGGGCAGTGCCCCCGGTGGGGGTTTGGGGGCAACGCCCCCTACGGGGGGGTTCGGGGGGCAGCGCCCCCCTGTGGGGGTCTGGGGGCAACGCCCCCAGCGGGGGTTTGGGGGCAGCGCCCCCGATGGGGGTTTGGGGGCAACGCCCCCAACGGGGGGTCCGGGGGGCAGCGCCCCCCTGTGGGGGTTTGGGGGCAACGCCCCCAGCGGGGGTTCGGGGGCAGCGCCCCCGGTGGGGGTTTGGGGGCAACGCCCCCAACGGGGGGTCCGGGGGGCAGCGCCCCCCTGTGGGGGTCTGGGGGCAACGCCCCCAGCGGGGGTTCGGGGGCAGCGCCCCCGGTGGGGGTTTGGGGGCAACGCCCCCAACAGCGGGGTCCGGGGGCTGCCGGTAGACCCCGGCGGCCTACGGTATAGCCATTACGTGATTTTTGAAAAAATCGCGACTTGAAATCTTTAATAAAATTAAAAAATAGACACAAAAATAAGATCTAAATCTACTCGTATTCCGTAACAAGTTATGGTTATTCGAATAGCGTGATACATTAAATGATTCGTTTCATGAGTCGGTCTTTACAACTAATCATGACGTTTTTCAAAATGAGTTTCTCTTCCCCTCCCTCTTTCTTGCACGTAACTCTCTCACCTGGGCGTTTTCTCTGTTACGTTTTTACAGTTGTAGGTTTCGCATCTCTGATCCTCTGTGTTTTTATCTCTGCTCCTGTCGCCCCTCTCTTAATACAGGTGTTGCAGCCCTAATCTTTGGCGGTTCTATCCCCCTCCTCTTCTTTGACTACTCTCCATTGTTTCATTTTCTCAAACTGAAACAGATTGTGTAGTGCAATTTCTGGTTTGAATCAGGGTATTTCTTTGACTTCTCTCCACTGTTTCATTTTCTCAAACTGAAACAGATTGTGCAGTTCAATTTCTAGTTTGAATCAGGATATTTCTTTGACTACTCTTCAGTGTTTCATTTTCTCAAACTGAAACAGATTGTGCAATGCAATTTCTGGTTTGAATCAGGGTATTATGACCAAAAGTACGTGCATCTTCAAATCAAAAATCTTGCTCCAAGGCTTCAGCAATTCAACAAGCTAGTGAATGATCGCTAGTCCACACCGTGCCTGCTCCTACTTCACGGGTGATTTCTGTTACGTTGGCACACATTACTGACCTGCTAATTACAACAGGTTTTCAACTTTTCCCTACTTCATTTTTGATTTTGAGCTAAACTACATTGATTATGACTATTTCAATCCATACAATTACTACAAATCACACTACTACTCTTTTGTATGATTAGTATTGAATAATATTAAGATCAAACACCAAAAGCATTTTCTAAATAAGAATCATGTATGAAAACTAAATGCAATATGTATTTCTGTATATGTATTTCTGTAGCAATGAGATTAGGCACTCACTCTTGAGAATTCAATGTCTTCTTCTTCTTCTTGATTGCTTGATTGATCTCCTGGAGTGCTTGTGTTTTTTGTTCTCCAACCACTACCTTGCAAGTGATAGCTTCACTCTACGTCAATATTGAAAACATGACTTCTTGCACTGTTGAAAATACTCTTTTTGTTGTGAATATGAAGTATATGATTTGTGTAATGTTGAAAAAAGTCTCTTAGATGTGAATATGGAATAAATGGTTTGTGCAATGCTTTTATCAATGATGAGTGCTTTCAAAATACTAGCCTTTCTTTCTTTCTATTCTGTGATGCGATATACCTCAAGATTTTGCCTCAAGGCTAAACCTAGCCTTATATTTATTGTATCATTCTATAATATTATAGCATTTTATCAAGTTCTTATACATTGTATTATACTTTACTATATAGAACTTTCCATTATACTGTATTTTCATAGTAAAAGCATTACCATCAAATTTTATGGTTACACTATTTATAATTTTGCAATAAGCATATGGCTATACAATACTTACAAATAGTCAATATGATTTTGCCATAGGATGTAATTTGATTTTCTAACAACACATATCATGATCTTTCATCCATTTATAGATTAGACCATATGGTCAAAAAATTTCTTGCAATATAAGTACTTTTTGTTAATTTATTCAATACAATCTGAGATTTGGCCATGAGGTCAAATCTTTTTTTATAATATAAGAAGTAATTTATGTTCGTTTTTCCAATATACTATGAGATTTTGCCATGTGGCCAAATCTTCTCCTTAAGCTATCTCTTTGCCAAAATAAGGACTCCTGTAGTATCACAATATCTTGCAACCAATCAAGCACTTTGTTCATTTTACTACAAGAATGACATTTTGCCATTTGGTCAAATGCTTTCTTATATTATCAACCCTTGCTTACTTCCAAAGGGAAAGGCTAGTTTCTACTTAGAATTCCTTACTTTCTATAATTTGGCCATGTGGTAAAATCTTGTCTTGCAACAAACGAACCACTTTTTTGGAATTTGATCCTAAAAAATTAAGACTAAATCTATGGTGGGTTCAATCACACAAATTTTGGGTATGCTAGATTTGGTTGTATGGAAAAATATTCTAAGAAAAACATCTTCTATATTATCTCCAAAAAAGGAAGACCATGTTCTACTTGGAACTCCTTGATTACCTACTATATTTATAGGAAGTCTCGCCATGTGGTCAAAACTTGTTGTGCAACAAAAAAACCACTTTGTTTCCATTAACCATTTCTTTCATTTCAATTTTTCATTACTTTCTATAAATATCATATCATTTTTCCACAAATTAGCCACTTTTTCCATTCCACTACAAAATAAAAATTGGCCATATGGTCAAATCTTTCATTTTGTTATCAATGCTAGCATCCAAGAATCCCCCATTCTTGTTTTGTTCAGCCATATGATCAAATCTAATCTCATAAATCTTACAAACCATGAGACTACTTTTTCATTCCATTATAAAACAATATTTGGCTATATAGTCAAATCCAATTTCACAGCATGTTACAACAAATGAATCACTTTCTTCATATGGTTATGAAACTAGATTTGGCCATATGGTTAAAACTAGTTTATAGAAATCATCTTGTCTTGTAGGTTTTGCCATGAGGTCAAATCTCCACCTTTCAAGTGTTTTTGGCTTTATCTTATATTGATATCTATGGGATTTGCTACATAGCTATATTTGTTTATATGTGAATCTCATATCACAATAAACTGCATCCTCCCTTTAACTAGCCTTTAAGAACCCTATGGTAAAAAACCATGGCAAAGTTTCTAATCTGATAGATAAGTCTTATGACTAAATAGGATTTGACCACATGGCTAAAACCAATGACAATGTTTCTACAATATAGCTCATTTCAAGGGAAACTTACATGCGCAGTAATTAAAATGTTAACTTTGGGCCAAATGGAATTGTGAGATTGCTACATAACCACATCGATATATAGGTGGATCTCATATTGGACTAAATCTCATTCTTTGATTAAATAGGATTTGACCACATGGCCAAAAATCTTAGCAAAGTTCGTAGAGTATGATCCTTGCATGGAGAAGAAATCCAATATTAACCTAGGGACAAAATCATCCATGATATTTTCTACATAACCACAATGATTTTTCACTATATCTCATACCACACTCACACTCAACATTTCATTATCACTTGACCATTTGGTTAAGCCCATGGTCAAGTCTCACTATTAATAGAATTTGATCTTCTCACCGAAGTCCATTGCAAAGTTTTTACTATATGATTCTTGTAAGAGAAACATAACTAATGCTAACTTAGGGCCAGGATAATCCATGAGATTTGATACATAAGCACACATATTTATGGTTGGATCTCATACCACACTTAATCTCAAATTTCAATATTCCATTTTATGGAAGAGTCCCTTTAGAGTACATTTGTCTTGTATTTCGTAAAATCTTGTGTTGTTGTGTTTTCAATTTTCAACTTAGAAATCTTATACATTTATTTGGGTTTTGTGAATTTTGAATATTTTTAAATCCACTTTTGTCTAACAACTTTTTCTCTTTGTAGAACTATTCAATGGCAAAGAAAGATAGCACATCCAAAAAGGAGACCCAAACCATTGATGGAGTTAGTGGTGGTTTTGTGTATCCATGGTATGTGGATGTTTATGATAGTCAAGGAAAAAGAGCTGACAATGTTCTCTTATTCACTTTGAAGAGTGATATTGCATTTTTTCAACAAGATGGTGTCATAGAGAAGATAACAGATGGATGTGCTGGGAAAGAGGGAATACCATGTAATCTTGTTAAGATCAAGGGGAAAAATGTAGTATACAAACTTGATCCTTTGTCATTTCACTTTGCCAGTATTAAAGAGGATGAAGAATACTCTTTGAAAACAATGGGATGGGCCTTATTTGAGGAGGTAAAGGGCACAGAAGACATTATATTAGCATTCCAAGCTGTTCAAAATAGTGAGCTACTTTCCCTATCAAGAAAATGTGATCGCCCCAACAAAAGAATGAAGCTCCAAGATAAACAAATAGACTTGAGATCTTCATCTTCTCCTCAAGAAGAAAATAATTCATGGAATCCCACAAGCTCAAAGTCAAAATCACCTCAACAAAGTTCCTTGTCACAAGCTCTTGTTGTTAGTATGTCTGCTAACACTACTAAGAATGATGCCACTTTACCTTCCATGTTAGAAGTTACACCTGCAAAGCCAATAATTTCTCTTGAGGTCAAGGGAGTAGAAAGAACATTCGATTTTCCTGAAATAGTTAAGAAGAAGGGAAAGAAGGAAGAATCAGGATTTCACATGTTTGAAAAATTCTTTCCATTTGGGCCAACAACACAATTTCCTATTCTCGTTGATAGGTGTTATGAGGCACCTCCTTTGTATGCTTATAGGTCACTATGTTGGGATTATGTAGAGAAGCTAACCACGTCTTTCATAAAGACTCCCATGAACCCAACAACAGCAGCATATCTTATGCCTTTTGTACAAGACAACAATGAGAAGAGACCCATGCATCGTGATGAGGTGGATGCTAATAAGTTGGACAGTTATAGTTATTGGATTATATCAGGGCTTCACTCAATTCATGCAGCAAAGATATATATTCAGAGTAATACTACACGTTGTCTAGCAACCAAGCATTTATACACCACAAGAAATGCTAGAATATTAGTTGATTGTCTTGCGGAAATGTGCATTGAGCTTTCACGAATGACAAATATGGAATCACATAATGTTATGAAGAATGCACCTTATGTTGAGCAACTTCAACAATTAAGAGATCAGTGGCTAGCATTTGGTTCTCCACCAAAACCCCAACAAGGGCTTTCTAAGACAAGCTCTCAAAGAGTACCATGGCAGGTAATCATATATAAGCTTACCTTCTTTTTTTGTGAAGATTAGTGTGATGCTCTTTCTTTTGTTCTATGCTCACTATTTTGATCTTTTTTTTGCAGAGATTTGTGGCATACATTGGAGAAAATTGTGCATCTAGAGATTGCCATATGATTGTTAGCTCCCAAGAAATATTTGATAGTTGGATCAAAATCATGAAGAGATACTCTAGAGGTGAACTTATATCCCAAGAGGAGAGTTCGAGAAAAAAGGGAAGGCAACCTTCTCCTGCTGCATTTCGTTGCCTTATGGGTTTAAAGGATGGAGACATCCTTACACTACAAGAGGAGATCAATGAAGGTCATATCCTTTTTCTTAGAAACAAATGGGATAAGGAAGATATGATTGACATGGAAACAAGGGCTAAGCAAATCAAGCAAGATAGGGTCCTAAAGGAGGAATTAGTCACTCTTTTCAATGCTTCAGTTCCAGAAAGTAGCGCTGTGATGAAGACTTGGGAAGAGCTTGTTGATGATTATGATATCAATGATGAAGTCTACACAAAGATTTTAGGCATTTGCAATGATTGGGTATCAAAGAAGCTCACACGTGGAGCTGATGCAAGGTCCCTACCAAATGGAGCAAAAGATATTGTGAACTTCCTAATTGGAAAAAAGTAAAATCCTCTTCAATCCTCCACTACTTCCCCTTGGCGTGTATATGTTGTCGGATGCAATCTAGAAACCTTTGATCTTATACATAATGTTTACAGAGATCCAATTACCATTGGGGTTGTTGTTCTAGATGCAGCACATGGGGTTGAGGGAATGAAATGGGACTCTATAAAGTTTGGAAAGGTTATATCCACTCTACTACAAATGACATGTGAACCTAAACAATTCATGTTGTTATCATTTCTTGATCGAAAGCAAATGGCAGCTTTGGAAAATGCTCTTGAAAGCATTTCTTGCAAGTATCGCATGCTAGTTGGTAGTATTGACTTCCTACCAATGGATAGAACGTTTGCTTTTGGATCTATAGATTCTTTTGTGGTTTTGACATTAGTGACCATGGAGAAAAGTTTCATCAATTTTGAGCGATATATAAACAATGTCAACAAGCCTTCCATTTGGGACTTTGAAGGCTTGGACAAGGAGTGCAATGATGAAGATCTTGAAGAAGAACAAAGGATTGCAAAGGCCGTTTTGAGAAAGAAAATGAAAGTTATGGAAACTACAATCAAAGCATTCAATGATGCTCATGAGGTTGTATTTGATGTATATGCAAGTGGACTTGCATCTAAGGTGGCATTGATAAATCATATGAAGACTATTGCAGTGGTTTGCAACACTCAAGAGCAAAGAGAGGTTGAAGCACAATTGTGGAGGGTCCATGAGAGTGCCAAACAAAATTCAAACTCCCAAGAGGTTCCTCCTACTGAAGTTCAAGTTCTTGAAGTACCACCCGAGGGCATAGAAGAATCAAGCCAAGATATAGCAAGTCTAATTATGAAAGAGAAATTAAGGGCTACTTTAGGTGTTTAAACTCCGTTCCTTCTCCTTTCATCAAGGAAGACACATTGATGTAATTTTGATTTTTTTCTTGAGAAGTTACTTTCATTAGCATTTGCAATATTTTCTTTCTTTGATGATATTAATTAAAGAAACTATGTCTTTGGTTTTTTAATTTTTTATAAAAGGTACCAAGCATGTTTGGTTTAAAAAATTTATTTAAGTAAATATTTTGCCAAATCGGTATTAAAGAGCTCATTAAAATTTATCATCCTTTGTAAGGATAACTATTTAATTGTAATCTAGTGTGTAAGAATACTTATCATAATGAAAAGTTTGAGCTATCTATGAAAAATTTACTTAAGTCTATTTTAGATCTTATTTCAATTAAACTCTTATATGTGTTGTGTTATGATCTTGTCATGTTAGTTTTGGTTAGATTTGTCCACATGGTCAAATCTCTTATCTCTTATAGCCTCTTTTACTACATCACTAGTGTATGTCTATGCATGTACCTTAGGATAAGAAAGCCAACAATATATTGCACACCCCAAAAAAGATTCATTGCACCTCCCAAAGGAGTTTTACCTCAGTTATAAATATTGCAACAAAGATTTCTCTCCAATGTATCTTTTGAGATGTGTATATGGAATATTAAGGTAAAATCCTTGTTACAATTCATGAGTTTAAATATCTATGGGATATAACTAGTTCAAAAATAGAATGGTTAGTCCTTAAGAAGAAACTATGAAAACTTGTTCAAATAAAGTATAAATTATCTCAATTAAATTGTCATGTGTCACTTATATGTGACATAGTTTTGGTCACATGGTCAAAAGTATCATGTTTAAATTTTCTTTTAATAATTAGGACTAATAAACATCTTCTTTGTACATGCCATTTTGAAGGTCTTTTAAAAAATTGAGTATGTTAAATATTATAATGATAGTATAATTTGTGCAACTAATTACAAGAATCTATTGTTAGTATCTCAAGTATACTTATAACTAGCGATAAAAAGTAGATATGGAAAAATGACTTTATTAGAATAGATTTTACTTCAAAAAATTTGTCATATATATTTTTTTCACCTCATGATATTACTTTTGATTAGATTTGACCACATGGTCAACAGTCTCTTTTCTTAAGACATCATTTTTTAAGTAGTACCTATTTATGTATTTATCAATGTGAAGTTAAATTGCTTTAGTGTTCTATGCCAGTTTATAGCTCAAAAATTAGGTAGAATGATGAGGAAGTAAATGAATCTAATGTGCTTCTTTTTCTTCTTTGTAACTTCAACTAAGACATCTATGGTTGGATATCTAGTAGATTCAACAACAGTAGAGCACGATGATGTGATTGATGTTTCCTTGATAAGAAATGCAACACATCTATGTGTAATACTTGATCTCAATGGTCTTCTTTTACAACGATGCTTTGCTAAGTCTAAAAGGTTTCAAAGCTTTCAAATGGGAAAGCAATGGCTTGTTCTTCGACCAGGATGTATGGAGTTTCTTGAAGCCTTATTTGCAAGATTCCAAGTGGGAGTTTGGTCAATAGCTTTACATAAGAATGTCATGGCAGTTATTAAGTGCTTGGAGATCCATGCAAAAAGGAAGTATCCTTTCTTCATGATTTGGGGCCAAGAACAATGTCATAGACATAGACTCAAAATCATATATAGGCCAGATAAGATGGGAGTAGAAGCAATGTTCAAGCCTCTGAAGTATGTATGGGATCAATATGGAGATGTTTGTCAGCATACCAAGACTATTCTCATAGATGATAGTCCTTACAAAGGATGTCCAAATCCTGTTGAGAATTGCATTTATCCAAAAACATTTGATATTGATCGTGAAGACTCTATCTTGATCAAAGAACTTCTACCATACTTGACTCGCTTAAGCAAATACCATGATGCACGTGAAGTCATCAAGTTTGATCGATATGGACAGGATCCAGTTCAATATGGACATGAATTGTATGCTCAATTCAAGGTTGTCATTGATGAATGGACTAGAGCAGAGAATGATGGTATTTCATCTTCATCATCAGCACCGCATGAGACCATGATTGATAAAGATGGTATATATGTTCAATCTTCAATTACTTCTTGCTTCAAGAGACCATCTATTATACAAACATCCTCAATAAATGCTTCACGTCATCCGTCTCTTACATTGAACAGCTCACAATTATCCATGTTGAAGCAAACTCCTTTAGTCTCTACTTTGAAAGATATGGAAGCAATGCAACTTGCTCATGAGTTAGGATATCACAAACATTTCATAAATGGTAGTGCAGCCAAACGTTTTATACAAAATCTACAAAATTTGTATTTTTCCAATATACATGATGTAACAAGAAGGCGCTGACTCTATATGGATTAATTTTGACTTTCATAATAGATATATCCCTTACATTAAAGGCTTTTGCATGGCTATGAAATATATGCTTGTTAGAAATTTAAAGTGTTTTATGTAATTACCTTGGTGTTTCTAAACACCACCAATATCAATGAGAGAATCTACTTGATGTTTCTTATTGTTTCAATAACATTAGTTAATTGTATTGAAATTTCTTATAAAGTGGTTTAAATCCTATTTTGTACTTTATGATAGTCTACTATACAAACATACTCAACAAATGCCTCGCATCGTCTATCACTTACATTGAATAACTCACAATTATCCATGTTGAAGTAAACTCCTTTAGTCTCTACTTTGAAAGATATGGAAGCAATGCAGCTTGCTCATGAGTTAGGATATTACAAACATTTCATAAATGGTAGTGTAGCTAAATGTTTTATACAAAATCTACAAAATTTGTATTTTTCCAATATACATGATTAACAAGAAGGCGCTGACTCTATATGGACTAATTTTGACTTTCATAATAAATATATCCCTTACATTAAAGTATTTTATATGGCTATGAAATATATGCTTGTTAGAAATTTAAAGTGTTTTATGTACTTACCTTTGTGTTTCTAAACACCACCAATATCAATGAGAGAATCTACTTGATGTTTTTTATTCTTTCAATAACATTAGTTAATTGTATTGAAATTTTTTATAAAGTGGTTTAAATCCTATTTTGTACTTTATAACCATCTACTATACAAGCATACTCAACAAATGCCTCACATCTTCTATCACTTACATTGAACAACTCACAATTATCCATGTTGAAGCAGACTCATTTAGTCTCTACTTTGAAAGATATGGAAGCAATGCAACTTGCTCATGAGTTAGGATATCACAAACATTTCATAAATGGTAGTGCAGCTATCTACAAAAGTTGTATTTTTCCAATATACATAATGCAACAAGATAATGACTCTATATGGACTAATTTTGACTTCCATAGTAAATATATCCCTTACATTAAGGGCTTTTGCATGGCTATAAAATATATGCTTGTTAAAAATTTAAAGTGTTTTGTGTAGCTACCTTGGAGTTTTTAAACACTACTAATATTAATGAGGAGAATCTACTTAATGTTTTTTATTCTTTCAATAACATTAGTTGATTGTGTTAAAATTTCTTATAAAGTGGTTTAAGTCCAATTTTGTACTTTATGTCTTAGCTAACAAATAAGTCTTGATTGATTATAAAATTTATGTCTATTTCTTTGGAAACACAAACCATTGGTCAAAGGTTAAATCTTTAGTCTTAGAAAAATCATAAACTTCTAGCTTGGTATATAAATCTTTATTTTATGATATGAAAATTCATTTAGCTAGTCAAGGTGTGAAACTCTTTAATTTTGGCCAAAGTCAATATCCATCTTGTCCATATATTGTCAAGATAGATAGAAATTTTGAATAAAAGATATTTATATATCATGCATATACATACAAAAAATGTAAATGGAGTGAGCAATTATTTGACATACTTGTGTCTATTGGTTTACACAAAAAAAGAACCATCACATCATAGGTTATCCAAACTTATTACGATATGATATTAGATCAAGTTATTAAACCACACCTAGTTAGTGGTGACTCTTTTAAGGTCCTAGTTCATGAAACTTATACATGTCACTTTAAATGATGCTATATCTAAAAGAAAAAACTCGTATTATAATATCTTCAAATCCATAACATTATAAATTTTGGCCATGATAATATATTTTCATACAATGTTTAAGGATCTTGTATTCTAAATTCTCTCTCCACTCCATCAAACCTTTGTATTCTTACATTAAACTTGGAAATTTCCTAGGTATATACTAGTTAAGCCTCCTTGATGTTTCCACCAACATACAACATCATATTTTGTTAGTATGCTAGAAAAGATAGAGGTGAATTCCAAATCTCGTAACAGCCACATAGCTTACATTCATCATTTAAGCTCTCAAGATGTCTGATCTCATATTTGTAACATACAAAGTGCCCTTTAAAGATAAAGATAAACATAGTGCTCTCTTTCATTCACAAAAGTAAGACATTCATTCAAAGTGGGACTTGGGAAATTCCCAAAATCTCTAATATGGTGTTTACTTGCTAACAATGTAAAACATACGATCTTTACCTTTAATCCTCGAGTCTTCAAAATAAGCATTCTCTGGATATGAACCTATTTTGTATGCAATGTGTCCTAGCAGGAATATAGTTTCTTGAAATGAACTCCGTGCCCAATCATTCATGATTTGAAAAAATGTGCAATGTTGGATCCATAATATGCAACCAATCAATCGATGCTACACACAAAAATAATGTATGCATTGAATAAATTGTGCCTAGTCTATCTATATGTGATCGTGCGTCATGCAAAATGCAAACATAGTTCCTTGATTAATTTAAAATTCCTTATCCTCACCTCTCAACGCTCTTCAATAAAATATCAATAAAATATCAATCTCCGCTCCACTTATCCAAAATCTCACAATCACTCTAGAAAATGATGGTCTTCAAGATGTTGACCAGATAAGACCAACCCATCTCACAATTGGTTGCATCCTTCACGACCCTCGAACTCACCCAACCACCTTACACTCTCAACCAGAGGTTCCTAACTTTGTGATGAACATCCTAAATGGTGCGTGCAAGAAATGTTCATGCTCAACAATAGGTGCTCTCTTATGTACGCGTGCATCTAAAACTTACTACATATAGCTGCAGTGGACCTCATGCCGTGCTAGTGCTCAATGATGGTGCAAAACGTGCATAATCCCAACCCATGGCATGGAAGTATTTGATAAGAACAGGAGACGATCCCGAGTACTATGCATCAACAAGTGCAATGTGAGGTGCTCGTGAACCCATTATCCCTGTGATGTGCAAAAGTCTCGACAAGAAAACATACCTAGCTCCATAGTGTTCTGTAGCTATTGACAAACACAAGCTTCATCCTATTAAAAAAATACCAAGCTCGACCAAGGCTATCAAGTTTCACACTCAAAAAATCAAACAAAATGATAGAAACAAATCCTAAGCTAGACAAACACAAGAAATCCAATTACAAAACAACAATACAAACTGCCACGCAAACAACTAAGTTGGCAGAAATCAAACGTAACTACAATTTGACTAGGGGTTTTTAGTTTTCACAAAAACACACAACGGCTATTACATGAGCAGAAGAGGTAGAATCACAATTACAAGCAGCTTATGTCTCTAGGTCAAACTTGAATTCAAGTTTAGGATTTGGAAATACTTTAGTGCTGATGAATGGAGGTCAAGGGATGCCCATGAGTCCTCCTAATGGGAAAGGAAGCAAAATTCCAAATGTGCCCATGTTGCCTGTTGTTCCTAGTGTGACCATGCTTATGATTAGTCAAATGGCTCCACCAACTATTGGAAGTCCAACGATAAATCCTACCGTTGTTCCAGGGAATGAACAACCAATCCCTAATCAAATGGTTAGGCCAATGGAATGACAGGTAGATAATCATGGCTGAGTCAAGGGCCTTGAATGTCCTTGGTGAAGTTAAGGATATGATGAAACACTAATATGATTAGTGAACAAGATAGACAAATATCCATTGATGTTAATTTTCTTAAGAAGTAGCATAATTTGATAGGGATTTGACGCCCTGAAGAGGGTGGCCCTCAACATTCTGATGTAAGTGGTGTGGGGGTCAACATTTCCATAGGAATTGTCCAAAATGTGAAATGTGACATATGTGGGAAGTCCAACCATTTAGCTAGTACATGTTGGAGTAAGATTTTCTCTTTCCAGCGAGGAAGTAAACAGAGAGGTCCAATTAATGCACAAGGGAATAATCTCTAGCAAGATGAAGGATGGAAATAAATATTACAAAGAGGGAAAGCTATGGTAGAGGAGCGACCTAGTGGTAGTGGGTGTTAGCCTTATTGAAGCTATTTGCATCAATGGTGCTGAAGCTTCTAATCTAGGGTTATTACAAGAGGTCAAAAGGGTAAAGAGGTCAACAAAGCCAATGCAAAACCTATCGAGGGGAACCCTAAGCAAGATGATAAGGGGATGTGGGTCATTAGGTTTGCAGGGTGACCTAGCTATCAAGTATTGCTAGGTAGGCCATGGATCTTACAAGTAGACTGTCAGGTTGATATACCCACTAGGCGATTAATATTTGGTCGAGGTGCTAGGTGTGTAGTGGTAGATGCTTATCCTGAATCTCCTCAGAGTGAGAGAGTTCCTTTATCTTCATTAGATTTTGACACGCTAGATGCTCCATCTGCTAGTGAGATGTCATCAAGTGGCAAATCCAATGAGGGGTCCACTATAGAGGATATCTACCAAGTGACTTTGAATGAGCCAATAGTGAGGATAAGAGATACGGTTGTAATTGAGCTTGACCTCGGTACAATGAATGATTCATGGCCAATTAAATTAGGATCCATGCTCAATCAGAAGAAAGGAAGGTCTATGTATCCTTGATTCAAGAATTCTACGATATTTTTGCTTGGAGTTATGATGAGTTGAGAGGCGTTCTTCCTAGCCTGGCTGTTCGCACGATTTCTTTGAAGCAAGTTAGCTGCCCTGTGTGACAGAAAGTAAGGCGTATGCCTTTCAAATTAAGGGATGAGATATTTGAAGAATTGACAAAGCTATGAAAGGCTGGCCTTATATTTCCAGTTCAACACACAAAATGGTGTTCACCAGTTGTTATTAGGAAGAAGAATAATAATAAGATTTGACTTTGTGTAGATTTCAAAGAGCTTAATAAGTAGACGGTTAAGGATTACTACTCATTTCCTTTCATTGATTAGATTTTGAATCAGTTTTAGCGGGTAGGGAAATCTACTCATTTATGGATTTCTTTGTTGGATATAACCAGATGGCTATTGCGGAGAAAGACAAATTGAAAATGACATTTATTACTATCTTTGATACCTTTGTGTATCATGTGATGGCCTTTGGTCTATGCAATGCGCATGGGTCTTGGCAACAAACAACTGATAAGACCTTTGGTGATATCTCCTAGAGGAGTTAAAAGTTTTTATTGATGATCTAGGGGTAGCCACCACAAGGGAGCAACAATTGATTATTCTGAGGAAATATTTTGAGTGTTGTAGACAATTCTGCATTGCTCTTAACCCTAGGAAGTGCGTGTTTGGAGTACACTATGGGTTGTTACTTGGCCATGTGGTTCGTTCAACTGGTATTGCAATTGACCCTGAAAAGATAAAGGTTATAGTTTCTATGAGCCTGTCGCATACTCCAAAAGAGGTGAATAGCTTTATGTCATCAATGGGATACTATCAAAGATTTATCAATGCACTGGCAGAAAGAGCATTGCCATTCATGAACCTTCTATCTTTTAATTGTCTGTTTGAGTGGAATGAAGCCAGTCAAGTATCCTTTGAGGATGTGAATCATGAATTAGCAAAAGAACCAATCTTAAAAGCACACAGAAGAGGTGAAGTTTTCTACATATTTTAAGTAGCCACAATGTATAGTATCAACTTTGCTATTTAGCTCAAATTTGGGAGGAGATATGGTATCATCCAATTGCCTTTGCTAGTAGGAAATTGGGAATATCTAAAGTTAATTATACATACATGGAGAAATTGTGCCTTAGAATGGTATTTGCGACAAAGAAATTTAAGCATTATATTCTCTATGAGCAGCACAAGTGATAGTAATAAGGAGACATTACCTATGTGCAAGAAATATATGAAAATACCCCTTATCTAACCCCTATTTACGGGACCTTACCTGATAAAATGTACATTCCTTCCCTTATATAACCCCTCTCCCTTACACTCACGTGGTACCATATGGTAAACCCTAGTGGAACCCCCGGGATGAGAAGGTAGTATTCTTTACCAAGGCGAAAGGACTCAGATTGTTCTGAACAAGTTGCAACTACTTGATCATTTAGCAAAGTGGTTAATAACTTTGCTGAAGTTAGATTATGAGATTAGGAGCAAGCCACCGAAATTGCAGGGTATTGTGAAATGTCTTGTGGGTTTCGGGGAGCCAAATACAATTCTGGCTAAGGGAAGTGATATTGAAGGACCATTTAAAATCGATATAGATTCCATTCCTTCCTGGTATGTGGCTATAACACATTATTTATCTGCAGGAGGATTTGCAGTTGCTTTATCGAAGGCCAAAAAGAGAAAATCAAGCAACAAGCATTACACTTTTCGATTATAGCGGGTGTCATGTATCATAGAGGAGTAGATGATATCTATCGCCGTTGTGTAGTACCCGATGAGGTACCATTTATTCTTGAGGAGTGCTATGATTGAGCATGTGGGGGACATTTTGCTGGTGGCAAGCTTACTGCCCAAAAAGCTCTTCGTGATGGATATTGGTGGCCATCAATTTTCCAAGATACTTTTAGTTATGTTAAGCGTTCTGATGCTTGTAAAAGACACAATGCGAGAGAAATTGTAGGCCTCTAAATCCCATTTTTGTTACATTGCCCTTTGAAAAATGGGGTATTGATTTTGTGGGACCAATATACCCTTCATCAACTACGCAAAAGCGATATATTATTGTAGCAAAATGTTATGGAGACAGCTAGTTTTATTATGGAAAAAATTGTTTGATGGTTTGGTCCACTGAAGGAGATTGTGTTTGATCAAGGGACACACTTCTTGAACAAGGTTATAGTGGCTCTGACTGAAGCTTTGAAGATTAAGCACAACAAGACTACCCCGTATAACCCTCAAGCAAATGGTTAGGTTGAGAGTACAAATAAACAACTTGTGGGAATCTTGTCTAGGATTGTATCAGAAAGCAAGTGCGACTGGGATAAGAAATTACATGTGACAGTGTGGGATTACATCACAACAACAAGAGAGCCACACGCCACACCCCGTTCAAGCTAGTGTATGGGGAGAAGTGCATTTTACCATTAGAAATAGAGCTTCCCACTGTGCATTTTGCCCTCAATCATTCATTGGGAGAGGAAGAAGCATTATAACAATGATATACTTCTTTGGCACATCTTAATGAGATTCGGTTGCAGGCTTTATCAAATTAAGAAGTAGGGAAGAGGAGAATGAAAGCCCTTCATGATCTTTGGGCTAAAAAGTGCAAATTTGCGAAAGGTCAGTTAGTGTTGTATTATGATGCTTGTAGGGAGCTCTTTCTAGGAAAATTAGAACCCAAATGGGATGGACCAGACAAGCTTGTATGCTTAGGAAAGAATGGCTCTACGACCCTTTTAGTAAACTTGTAGAGGATAGAGTCTAAAAATAAAGTTAACTTGAATAAAAGCTGAAGCCTTACTATGTATAAGGGCTAACATTAGGCTAGGTGCTTGTGCAGGTCCTTCAGGATTCAATTTTAACGTGCAGTAGGTACCAAGATGAGGAGATGGGACGCATCATTCCCTATCTAGAGCATTAGTATCTTGAGCAACGTTACCACCAAGGTTGAGTGATTTGGTGGAGCAAATGGTATCAGGTTATTGAGTGGCAAGACAGATCCTTTACATGGGACATTAAGGTCTACTACCACCATTGTAAATGACTTCTGACTAGCATTCCTATATCGAGTTTAGTGAGGAAGGAGGGATTGTGCATGTTATACATCCCCTCTCTCGGCTTGATTTTGATTATCACAAGTACAAGTGAGGTGATTATTATGGCATGGCCTATCAATGAAGCATGAGTTTATACTCTATATTTTGACAGAGCTTCTAGAGGGCCCACTAGGCACGTGAGCATTGGTGTGGTCATTAAAGATCCCCAACATAGGGTTGTCATGAAGATGGGAGTCTATTTAGGATCCTCTTTTACTAATAATATGGCAAAATATAAGGCCTTGATCATGGGGCAAAATATAGCCTGATGTCGCACGGAAATACTCGCAGGAGTTTGTGAATAATGCTTGCCGCAAGGACGCTTTGCGAGATGGAAACAAAGGATTATGAAGAGTACAGAATTTGAGAGTACTCAACTCATGGAAAATTCATGGAGCAAAAAGAATGCTTGAATTTCATATTCGATTGATAACATATATAGGCATAAAAGAGAAGTGGGAAATCAAGGCATTCAATCATAACTTATGTGGTCATACATTGAATTCAGTTGAAGGAAGCTATAGGGTTCTCTTGTCTCATATGCTTTCTTTGTAATACATGAAAAGACACCAGCTTTCATAGCAGACCACTTTATATTGGGAGGAGAAAGAATAGTGTTTTCTGACGTAGTAAGGATGTCTTGACTATCTGATTGGGGAGCATGTCTACCATCGATTAGGACAGGGTGCAAGGCATCAGCGTTGGAGGGAAAGCCCCTCCTAAAGAAGTCAACAATCTAGCGTCATGTGAGGTCTGAGAGCAAGAGAATATGGTGATGAAACAGAGCTCATGGTTGTACCCCTTCAGCATCTTCTTTCCTTTTGTATTGTTGTCTGGAGTTCACCATCTCTTTCATACTTTGCAAACCCATGTTTTGAAGCTACTGACGTTGTCTTTTGCTGTCTCCTTCATCTCCTTCGACTTCAGGTTCTTCTTCCTTCCAACCTCATAACTACAGCTACTTCATTGTCGTCCTTCATATTCAGAGCACATGTTCCCAATCTGTCATCTCCGTCGTCTTCGCGTCTTTGTATGCAGGACACTGACGGTAGCTTCCTATTCGGCATCCTTCCTCATCTTCATGGAGGTGGCAGAAGCATGGTGGCAGCGACCAAGGGATTGGAAAAGAAGAACACTAGTGGCGAGACCATGGAGATAGTGGCTTGGCACTGCAGACTCTGTGGCGATAGCCAATAGGCAGGCCCGGGCTCAGTGTTGCTGGTCCTTCTTCCGGCAGCTTTCTCTTGCCTTCATCATCTCCATATCCTGTATCATCGTCCACTTCGCAGCAGCTTTTCTGTAGCTTCTTCTGCTACAGCATGTTCGTTCATCAGCTCTCTACATCTATCGTAGTCGTCTTCACGTTCCTGCAGTCAATTCTACTCACGTTGTCTTTTTCCTCTTTTATGGCTCCGTCCTCTTCTTCTTTTAAGCTTGATGATCCCACTCGTAATCGTCCTTCTCTCCCAATCTAGAGCACGCAGCTAAAAAGATTAAGAAAAGCTTTTCCTTTTCCTTTTTCTGTTGCCATCTTGACATCAATGCTTGCATTTAGAATGCCTCCACCATAATAGCAGCCAGAAAAAGCTTGCATATCAAATTTAAATCTTAAGTTTAAAGCAATGTATCGGCCACAATAATTTGCCCATATTAGCAATTTGCCGTTTTCTTTCATCAACTTTGCATGAATTGCTCATGAAGAAAATATCGAATTTCTCCAATGCCAAATATCTACCCGCCCATGTGGTTACCTCAAACTTTCCTCCATGCAACACAATTTATCTTCTATCCGATATACATACAAGCTCCCTCCTTCATATCGTCACTTGTTTGATTTCTTCTTCATTCTCCTCCTTTGTTTCAACATACATTTTTTTTTTCCTTTCTTCTTTGCAATTTGTAATTCTACTAACCTTGTGTAAAACTTTGCTTTGGTAGTATAATCCTCTTTTACAGCTTCATTACCATCCATAGCACTATGTGGAAGTAGCTTGTGTAATTGCAAAGATGCAATGGAAAGAATCATTCAACCACACCTGACTTGTGTCATCTTCAAAACACACATTCTCTCTTGATTTTCATACAATGTACCCTAGCTGATATAGAGATTCATGCCCAATCTTTCATGATTCAAGAACTTTACAATGTTGGATCCATGTGTTGTAAGCACAAAATTATGAATGTTTTTAAGTGAATGTGCCTAGCCTACCTATATGTGCTCATGCTTCATGCAGTTTCAAACACAAAAGAAACACACAAGAGAAAATAAACTCATAATGACGTTGACTCAAGAGTTCAAAATTTTTGGCAGAAAATTTCGCCCTCAAGTTGGCAGTGGCAGACGCGCAATGTCACGACATCCGCCCCCTCCAAACCTGCACTTCCTCTGGATGGGCCACCAGAGTCATTTTGTCTAATAGCAGGGGATCTTCTGCTTTCGTGGCCTCTAAAACTTCTTCCTCATCTATGTGTTCTGCAAGTAGGATATATTCTTCTAGCCCACTATCATAGTCTTCTTCTGCAATGTCCTCTTCAAACTCTAATTTTTGCCCCTATGGAGGCTATGTAAGAGGAAAATAGACTCTTTGTTATGTCCTCTAATTCTACTCCTACTTCTGCATCTCTCTCTATTTCTATTTCTATCTCTATCTCTATCTCTATTATGGCCATATTGTAACAAGGAGAACAATACATTCATGCTTCTATCTCACTATTAAAGGTGATTTCAAAAGTCAATTCTGGTTTAGGCAAGAGGTATTCACCCATTGACAAAGATTTTGCTTCTTTCAGCAGTTGGCTTACAGTGCCCACTGTCAGGGACTGTGCCTCTATTTTCTTAGGGAAGATCTATTTGACAGCCTCTTCATCCCCTAATGTGCCATCTGTTATCTCATTGGAGGAGTCTATTATGACTTTGATGGAAGTGGATCCATTACCTTTTTGTGATCCATACAACTTCAGCACCACTTTGTGTCAAGATTGTGGGAGAGAAGGAAGGAGTCTCACTTGTAGCTTTCTTGCTTGCACAATGGGGGAATACACACAAGGGTGGAGGCTAAAAACAGTTTTTCTCTTCTTAGTTGTGTAAGCCAAAAGAACTCTTATACAAAGAAATAGAAGAACCCTAAATATGGGTCTCAAACCAAACTCAACTAACTAAGGTGGCATACTAACTGAGCCACGAACTAGAGTAGATAAGGATAGCTGTCATGTAGCTATTATTCATGGGCGGTGTACCAACCGCATCTACAACTAACACGTTGGTGACATAAATGCACAACAGTTACCCTGGCATATCACAAGTGGAGCTCGATATCTCAACACTCCCCCTCGAGCTCAATCCCAATTTCTGCACACCAAGTAGGTCTCTGAACTTGCGCAGCTTCTCTGCACCCAATGCCTTCGTACATATGTCAGCTACCTGATCCTCTGTGCTGATATAAACTAGATCAATAAGACCTAGTAAAACCCTCTCCCGTACATAGTGATAATGCACCTCAATGTGCTTTGTTTTAGCATGATAGATTGGGTTATTTGCCAAGTGTATACTACTCATGTTGTCACAATAAATGACAACTGGCCCATCTGTAGGCTGATGCATATCATAAAGTAGCTTATGCAACCAAGCTACCTCACATGCAGCCATTGCTGCACCCCTGTACTCAGCCTCTGTGCTCGACAAGGCAACTGTAGGCTGTTTCTTGCTGCTCCAAGTGACTGCAGCACTTCCAAAAGAGAACACATATCCACTGGTAGAACGTCTATCAGAAATGCTACCAGCCCAATCAGCATCAGTGTATCCATGCAACTGTATCTGAACCCCAGTCTCATAAAATAGTCTATACTGCAATGTGGACTTCACATACTTGAGTATGCGTCTAGCCGCATCCAAATGCGGTTTCCTTGGAGCCTGCATAAACTGACTTACCAATCCAACAGCATAGCTCAAATCTTGCCTGGTAATAGTCATATAAATCAAGATTCCTACTATGCGTCTGTACATAGTAGGGTCTTCCAAAAGCTCATCTGCATCTGTGCTCAGCTTCACATTCTGCTCCAAAGGAACTGAAATAGGCTTACAGCCTGTCATCCCATATTTGGACAGCATGTCCAATCCATACTGCCTCTGCAAGAGCTGTATCCCACTTGGTGATCTAATCACCTCAATGCCCAAGAAATAACGCAGCTCTCCCAAATCCTTCATCTCAAACTTCTGCTTCAATAGCATTTTCACATGAAGGATATCTTCATCACTGTCACCTGTCATAATCAAATCATCAATATAAATGACAAGTAGCATAATACCTTTCTCTGTTTTTCTCACATAAAGTGAGAAATCTGCCTTGGAAATCTGAAAGCCAATAGTGACAAGATACTGTCCTATCTTGTCAGACCATGCTCTAGGTGCTTGCTTCAAGCCATACAAGGCTTTCTTCAACCTGCAAACAAACTTAGGATGAACAGCATGCACATAACCTGGTGGCTGCTCCATATAGACCTCTTCTTGCAAATTACCATGCAAGAAGGCATTCTTTACATCCATCTGATGTAAAGACCATCCCTTTGATGCAGCCATAGCAATGACTGCTCTTACGGTTGCCATCCTTGCAACCGGACTGAATGTTTCTTCATAGTCAATGCCATATGTTTGTGCATACCCCTTGACTACTAATCTTGCCTTGTATCTGTTCACAGAACCATCTGCATTGTGCTTCACCTTATAAACCCACTTACAGCCAATTGCATTCTTACCTTTAGGCAAAGGTACCAATTCCCATGTAGCATTTGCTTCCAAGGCATCCATTTCTTCATCCATGGCTTTCTCCCAT
Organism: Lygodium microphyllum; assembly: GCF_053477565.2. NCBI lineage: Eukaryota > Viridiplantae > Streptophyta > Polypodiopsida > Schizaeales > Lygodiaceae > Lygodium > Lygodium microphyllum. The sequence continues at coordinate 92,931,258 of NC_141162.1, forward strand.
TTTTCTTTTCCCATGGCTTGCTCAAAAGAAGTGGGTTCTGGTTCCTGTATCACTTTGACCATATATGCATAGTGAATGGCTGTAAATCCATCATATTTCAGCCTATCCACAGGATACTTAGCTCTCGTAGACATGCGCAAAGTAGGTTCACTCCCAGGTGCTCTCAAAACATCCCTAGTCTTCCTTACTCCAGGTGTAACAATAGAAGGAATACCCAACTCATTGTCAATGCTCTGTTCTGAGCCACTGGATTCACCATCCACATAAGAGTGACCTGCATTCACATCAAACATGGGCTGATCAACCTTCTCTTTTCCTTTTCTTGATACCTGCATACCACTATCTGCATTACTTTGAGAAGATTCTCCTGATCTCAATCTGCCTGTCCATGGCGAAGAATGTGAACCACTGCTAGAGGACGCTCCAGGTCCACTAATATTTTGTGACTGCTGCTGTGAATTCTGTGCAGCATTACCATTTTGTGCATCTACATCATCAATCACATTTACTGGTTTATACTAGCTACTCATCTCATAAAAAACAACATCTCTGCTCACTGTAAACTTACGAGTAGAAGGGTTATAGCATCTATACCCTTTTTGCTGCAGAGAGTAACCAATAAAGATGCACTTCTCAGCTTTTGGATCCAACTTGGATCTCAACTCATCTGGCACATGTACATAGGCAGTGCAACCAAAAATTTTCAAATGGGAAATATCTGGTTTCCTACCAGTATACCTCTCCTCTGGAGTCATCCCATGTATTGCTGCAGTGGGAGTCCTGTTCATTATGTAGACTGCTGTAGCAACTGCTTCAGCCCAATAAAAATCTGGCAGGTCTTTTTCATTGAGCATGGCACGAGACACCTCTCCAATATGTCTGTTTTTTCTTTCTGCAATTCCATTTTGCTGTGGGGTATGACTGCATGAATATTGCTGCTTTATGCCATGCTCCTGCAAGAACCTTGCGAACTCATTTGAGAGGTACTCTCCCCCTCCATCTGACCTTAGGCATTTTATTTGCATACCTGTTTCTTTTTCAACAATAGCTTTAAGAGTTTTGAAATGCCCAAACACTTCACTTTTCTTCTTCATAAAATACACCCAAACTTTTCTGCTATAGTCATCAATAAAAGTGACAAAATAATGACAGCCTCCAAGAGACGCAGCTTTAGTAGTCCACACATCAGAGTGGATTAATTCCAATGGCTTCTTACTCTCTTGAACATGTCTAGGAAATGGTTTCCTTGCCTGTTTTCCAAACTAACAGGCTTCACATACCTTATGCATTTCTGCAACCTTGAATTTAGGCAATCCTGCAACAATATTTTGGGCCTGCATTGATTTAAGTCGCTGTACATTAACATGACCAATGCGTTTATGCTAGATATCAATATCTGCAACTACACCGGTCCCATGTGCAAACATTGCTGCACTCAATTCAGACATGTCTGCATCCAACGTAAACATTCTGCCCTTCTTTCCTTTTGCTATCAAGCGACCTTTATTTTTCATATCCTCAACAAAGCATCCATGAGGATTAAATCTGACCTGCAAGCCTTGCTCAACCATTTGACCAACAGAAACCAGATTCTTGGTGATATTCGGGACATGAAATATATCGGACATGTATTTCTTTTTTCCATCCTGCATAGACAAAGGAATTTTTCCAATCTGCACAATCGGATGTGCAATATCATCACCAGTCTCCACAAATCCTGGTTTTTCCATTTTCCTTGCATCCTCCATCCATTCTGCATGACCTATCATGTGGTTTGATGCACCTGAGTCAACATACCACACATCATTGTTTCTTCTGCACTTGTCACAGAATTGTTCATGTGCTGCACCATAAACAAATGCTCATTTCTGTCATCACCCTGTCTACTAGAAGATGCATAATTTCTTTGTTGCAGTTTTCCATTCATGATGTCATTCTGCTTTTTATAACAATCTTTAGCCATATGACCCATTTTACCACAATAGTAGCATTCAACATTACTGTTTGCATTTTGGCCTCTTTGCCATCCACCACGACCTCTTTGGCTCCCCCTGCCTCTAGAGTTACCACGTCCTCCTCCATAGGACTGGTTTTCTTGAGTTTGCTGCATATTCTGATTTCTACCACGGCCTCCAAATTGGCCTCCTCTACCTCTGCCTCTACCTCTTCCAGCATTTGAGAAGAAGACAGTTTCTTTTGAAGTTCCTCCTGAAGAAGATGCACCACCATTTCTCTGCTCCTCAGAAATTAGAAGAGCAATCAACTCCTCAAAATCAGGAAATCTTTCACGAAGTGAAATGGATGTCCGAAACTGTGCATAATCCTTTCCTAGACCATTCAAGGTCACAGAAACTAAATCATCATCTTCCACTGGCGACCCAATGGAAGCAAGTGCATCTACAATCTTCTTCACCTTCATGTGGTAGTCATTGATGCTCATATTTTCTCTTTGCACATTGTGCAACTCTTGCTTGAGTTGCATTTTCCTGGCTTGCGTATTTGTGCTATACATCTTTGACAGAGTATCCCATGCCTCCTTTGGCGTACTTGCATCCTGAATATGCACAATCATAGAGTCTGAAATGCTGATAGACAACCAGTACATAACTTTCCTGGCTCTCTCATGCCATGCTTTGAATGCCTGCATTTGCTGTTGATTGGGAACATCAGGAAGAACTGGTTCTTCTTTATTTCCTGCAACAAATTCCCAATATCCTTTTCCCATAAGGAAATTCATCATTCTAAACTTCCATGCCTGGAAGTTGTTCTTGTCAAGATTTTCAGTTACAATCTGTGAAAGAGAATCAGACGCCATTACAGAACACTGCGAAAAATTCTGTCACTGCAAAAACTCAGCTTCACCCTCACAAGGGCAAATCTGCAAAACTGGCGAAAGTGGTATTTGACCACACAGTCACTTCCTAGTGACGATTTTGCATAAACAGGAACCAAGGATGATTCTGAAACTCCCAATGTCTCTACGCACAAGCATACGATGCAATTTCTACAATAACTTTTCACCGACTTGTAGAACAGTGGTCGCACAGCATAAAACAGGGCCTTTTCCTGAGTGCATGCAGAAAACTTCCGCCTCCAAAACAGGCCCCGAAATGGCCTCAAATCAAAAAAACAGGGTCGCCAAGGGCTAAAGCCTTCCCTCGCAGTATATACTACCCTCTTCCTTCACCGCGAAGGGCGTCTCAACCTGAGACAATGCACTCCTTCAATTTTCGGCTGTGCTACCTGCAGAGATCTGCTCCCAAAACAGAAAATGAAAGCAACACTGCTCCTCTTACCAAAACGCCGCGAGCTTGGCTTGCTTTCTTGAGCTCCTTACCACGAACAAGGCTCTAATACCATGTCAAGATTGTGGGAGAGAAGGAAGGAGTCTCACTTGTAGCTTTCTTGCTTGCACAATGGGGGAATACACACAAGGGTGGAGGCTGAAAACAGTTTTTCTCTTCTTAGTTGTGTAAGCCAAAAGAACTCTTATACAAAGAAATAGAAGAACCCTAAATATGGGTCTCAAACCAAACTCAACTAACTAAGGTGGCATACTAACTGAGCCACGAACTAGAGTAGATAAGGATAGCTGTCATGTAGCTATTATTCATGGGCGGTGTACCAACCGCATCTACAACTAACACGTCGGTGACATAAATGCACAACGGTCACCCTGGCATATCACAAGTAGAGCTCGATATCTCAACACTTTGTTGGGTCCTTTGCCTGGGGTTAGGGTTCCTTTGAACCAATCTATCTGTGCCCTTGCTTCAAAAAGCCATGGTCTTCCTAGCTGTAGAGGGTATGAGGTCTTGTAGGAATTTGGTTTGACCACCAAATATGTCAGCAATAATCCCTTCCTACAAGGGTTGTCTTCACATAGGATAGATTGCCCAAAGGCTTGATTCTACTCTTGTTTGCCATTTTTATAAGCCATTATGTAGGCTGCATATCTTGTAAGCCTAGATCCTTTATTGTCACATCTATCATTGTGTTCATGGATGAACCTCCATCAATCAATGCATCTGCAATAAAACATCCTTTAATCCACATGCCAATCTCTAGGGTACCAAAATCCAAGAAGGCATTAGCCATATCCACTTCTTTCACATGCTTTGGGGCTTTGTTGGAGTTGGTTGCCATGGAAGAGAAATCCTTAGGCCTCTTTTTCTTGTCAGTATACTTTTGAATTTTTTTTGACAGCTAGGAGACAACATCAGCAATTTTTGGAATGTGCAGTTTGATTTGAAGGTGTCTAGATCTTTGACCAAGTCATATTCTTTGATAGGATCCACAAGCTTCTCCAATTGGCTAGGAAATGGGGAAACACCCACTTTCATCTTCCCTTTTTCTTTGAGGAGTGGCAACCTCTATATTTCTTCTACTTCTAGAGGTACTTCAACATCCTCTATCTCTTGGACATCAGGCCATGTCTCTATAAATGTCTCTGTAGCTCTCTGTGCTACTAGAGACCTTTGTATTGAACCATTCTATTGTGTAGTGCTCTACTTCTCCTTGGAAAGGTTGAACTTCACCATTTTAGAGGAAGGAATCTTCTCCTTTGTAATTGCTCATTCTCCTTTCTTGGCACCCATTATTACGACAACTTCCAATTCCACCAAATTGGAAGTAGGTTTTTGGGTCTTCTATTGGTGGGTATCAAAGGTAGCTTTCATACGAGTTGTACTAGGACAGTCTTTTGTAGTGTGACATTCTCCTTTACATCGATTACATAAGGGTTTGTAGTCCATAGATCTTCTAGGGTTTGGATAGTTTGGTAAGATATGTCCCTTTTCTCCACATCTGTAACACTCCACTTCTGATCTCTGGCCATCGCCAGAGACTGTCGTCCTCTATAACTTTGAGAGGGAAACCTCATTGGGATGAAATTAGGACCAAACTCCCTAGGCTTTGGTCCAATGTCCTACATGGTGTTGAATCTTGCTTCTTCATCTTTCTTTCTTCTTTTGTGCATCTCCTTCAGAGAGAATACATCCTCTGTATGGTTCTTCCTCAAACAGTATGAACAGAAGTCTCCAGGGATGTCTGGTATTCATACTTCTGTTCATATCCATTGGTGTGATGCAATCATATTTAGCGAGATATAGATGTTTTGTAATCACATCCATAAGCTTCTTCTTGATGCTTGAGATTGAATTAGACACATAATGTAATGTGTCTGCCTGTTCTCTTTAGGACATGTCATAGCAGTCCATCGGAAAGGATGTCTAGAAAGCTCTGCCCGACACTCCCATGGAATGTCACGGGGTTTGCGATCTAGGACTTTCTGTGTCTGCCACGTAGCGGAAGTATTCTGGCCGTTCCCACTTAGAACCGACCTGAATCATGGTTTTTCCTAATGGTCATTTTCTAAACGGCAACTAGCGTCGAGCCCCAGGTGAACTACTTTACGCAGAAACACTAGGGCCGAAGCAGATTTACGCTGCACTGGGTTCAAGGAGAATGGGAAATGAGAGGGATGCAAGGCTCGACCTCTCTGCCATAAGGCATAGTCCCATTCCGTTAACCTAAAATAGCGTAAACTGGGATTATTGTAACTTAGACTCTACGTCAACGCCCTTGCTATTCGTGTCCTTTGAAATGATCTTCTTACTGTCCATCATGATTGAGAAAAGTTACCGGCCAACCGGGACCATCCATCCGTAGGACGGACCCATGGCCACATCCGCCGCACTTTCCTCAGGTTGTTTTAGTTATTTAATTAACTACCACATTTAGTTGGACATGCATCAATCAACTTCCTTAATTAGCCTGTTAGGTACTGGTTCCTTCACGTAATCATAGCACTTGACATAGAAAAACAGTGTCAAACAAGTTCATTTTCAATAGGTTATCATATTTATCTTTGAAATACATTTATAGAATCCATCCTGTAGGCTTATCCATAATCCGCCCGAAGGCTATCCAACAATCCACAAGGATTACTAATCTAAGATTCCGCCCGTAGACTAGTATGCGGGCCTCGAGATCCAATCTCGAGTCACGTTGGCCTCTTGTGCAGGACCCAAAAGGCGAGGGATTTATGGCCAGAGCCCCCCCGGCACCCAAGCATCCTCCTGCTCTAAGTAGTGCTCAACGGAGAGACCTCTTGTGGTGGGTTCGGTCCATCTTCCCAGCGTGGTTAACAACCCCCTTGGTTAGGGTTAGGCAGGTAGTTGGGGGTAACTAAAGCTGCGTCTCCCTTCAGGCCTTCAACCTGAAGCATTAGATATCCTTTCATCCTTTAATTCTTTGAGCAAACAAAGCGAACAGTGCTCTCTAGATTGTTACAAGCACAATCATTTCCGGTGGTCATTATTTTGGCTAACTCCTAAGGAGTAAATCCTTCTTTCCGAATGAATTCAGCATTTGATCCAGGATCATTTGCCACTTGGCAAGATTCCCAAGGGTTTTCTTGTTAATGTTTATATCCTTGGGTTAGGGCGGTACCCTATTAACCAAACTTAACCAATACCTTAATTTCTATTAGTAGTAAATATGTTATTTCAATTTACTGATTGGTCTTTTGCTTCCAAGTAAATATCTAATCCCCGTATCTTGGTCACTTTACCCAAGAAAGGTACTATATGAGGACGATTATTCATCCTCTTGCAAGATAAACTTGTGTAAGAATCTGGCAATCTCATTCTGAGGAATTTGGCCATTCCCTTGTGATCAAATCACAAGATCATGCGACTCTGCAACTTGTTGCACGAGTGTCGCATCTAATCCATGGGACTATTTTACCCATCAAACAGCATCTTCTAATCATGGTATCATGATCAGATAGGAAACAGGGTTAGGGTGTCTTCATAACAATCCATTCCCGATTGCACTAGGCCGACATTGTCGGTCCTAGGGTTCCAAATTCAAACCAAGTTTCATCTTTTTGGTGAGCGATCCTTAGGGTATAAACCCTAGATCGTTTCTCGCATGTATGTCCTAATGTCCCTACATTCCGTGAACGTGGGCAAGTCTTTAGGTATAGGAGTTTCAGCTTTGGCAATAAGAGCGATTAGGTCATGTCCTCCACGTGCTAAATCCCAGTTAGCACTTGGGATATATTGCATCCCTTTAACCATTCTTGAACGAGTCCCTCGCGGTTTAGGTGTTTAGGTTAAACCAATTTACTTGTCTATTCTTGAAGATAATTACGCTACCATTAATCACATGATTCATTGCCTACGTATGATTTGATTTATGAATCCTAACTTTTCTGGTTAAGATCAAAGCATATGTTAAGTTATAGCATAATTCCAATTGATCCTCCTATAACATGCAAACAAGATTCATGCTACTAAGCTTTAGGATTTTATGTTTAACCATGCAGTTGTTTTTTCTAACTTCTTTTCTAAATGAGATATTCGTACGACGATGAATGAGCATTACACAACCTTTCGTAACTATTTACATAGTTGATTGAGATTTAAGCCAATTGACTAGAGTTTAATCTACTTCATGCAGCTCTAGAACCATTTCCATGCCTTGTAAATTCCTACGGATTATTAGCGACCTTCTTTCAATGAATCATTTCAAAGGAAAGATGCCTAATAATGCGACATGTTATTTATTCTTTCCCATGCATAATCGAAGTGTACATCAGTGATTTTGACTTTATAAAGATGGAAATTAGTTAATCTGAGTTCGTTACTTTGCAATGCATAATAACCACTTGCTAGGAATGCATAGAGATCTTATGCTCTTCTTTTTCATTCGTTTAATACAAATGACCGATTCCTTGATCGAAGTTATTTCCTTTAATTCAGCCAAGGTATTTCAATCAAAAAAGTGCATCCTAATTCCATAAATGATCCACGCACAATTGAAATATTACAATGTTAATCAAAATTAGGAAGAAAACCCTGGAGTTGTGGTGAAATGTCCACATGGATGTTAGGAGATGATCCTCTTGCGGTTGCGCCTTGTGCCTTCTTAGGGGCCATTGCAAATTTGACCTTTTCACCTTGGATGCAGATTTATGATCTTGGCCGTCTCCTTCACACGCGAAACTTCCTTTGTGATTCGGCTTCCTTGATTAATTTCTCAGTCTTTTGGAACCGGCTTTAGAAGGCTTTATAGGCTTCCTCCTCGAAGTAGTGATTTCACGATTTGGACTTTACAATCATCAAAAAAGACTTTGTGGAAATGCTAAGGGAAAGTACTCAATTTTTGAGAATGCAAGGTGAAAGGATGCTTCAGTCCCCGGTTTGTAAAAACCGCTTATAGGGGTAAAGGAAAAAGGGTCCATGGAAGGGGGGTTTAAAACTCGGCTAATGGAATTAAAAAGGGGGGGGGTTAATTCTCACAGTAACTGGGCTTTGAAACCCACTTGAGAGGGAAATAGGAAAGGCCTACGGGAAGGGGGCTTTGGATCCCGGGGGGGGGGGGGGGGGGGGGTTATTAAACCCACTTGAAAGGCCCTTATGGAAGCCCACAAGAAGGGGGGCTTCCCAAAGGCCTTTCGAAGCTTCTCAAAAAGCTTCTTTGGGTGTGGCCACTCCACGTGGAGGAAAAAGGAGACGAGTTCTTCTGGCGCTGTGTTGGCAGGCAAGGCCAAGATGAGGCCGTGGTGGAATTCAGTGGCAGCTCCTTCTTCACAGTGTCGATTCTCCTCCCACTCTCCTTCTCAGTCGCGTTGCGCTCTCTCCTCCCCCACTCGACTAGCTTGGCAGCGTAACGCTCCTTAATCCCCCCTCCTTACTCCCCCCACAGGGGGTTTTTATAGGGAAGGGAGAGGTAGCTCCCTCGCCCCCCACGCGGCCATTTGCATGGCATTCACCCCCCCATGGCATCCAGCGCGGTGCTCAATCATCGCGCCTCCCCTCCCTCTCCTCCAGCACGACCATCGGCTGGGGGGAGAGAGGGGATAATTTATTTAAAAAATTGCCATTATTGCCATATTATCCTTTTGGCCTCCTATCAAGAGGAGGTTCTTATGAAGAATGCGGGTTAGGAATCGAAAATATTACATCCTCTCCCCCTTGGAGGAATCAAGATGTCCTCATCTCGAGATAAACTGGGGATATTGATGGTTGAGAGTACTTTCATCTACCCAAGTGGCATCCTCCTCGGGATAATCTTTCCACTGAATGAGGTATTCTCTCAAGGTTTTGGATCTCAGTTGTCTCTCCCTAACATCTAAGATCCTGTCGAGCCGTAGTTCAAGGACTCCTTGACTAGGTGTTACAACTTGTTGGTCATCAAGTAGATGGTTAGGATTAGGTACATACTTTTTCAATAGGCTGATATGGAATACATTATTAACCTTAAGGTTCTCAGGGAGTTGCACTCTATACACATTAGGTCCTAGGAACTTGAGGATCTTGTATGGTCCACAATACCTTGGACTTAGCTTCTTGCAATCTCCTAAGAATACATAACTCTTTTTTGGGCGTATGCGAATGAAAACCTTGTCTCCTTCATCAAAGATTCTATTTTGATGCTTCAAATCCGTGTATGCCTTCTGTCTATCCTTGGCGGCTTGGATGTCCTGTCTTATTGACTTTACTTGGTCATCCATCTCTTCCAACATCTGCCTTGAAGCTTCAACCCTCAAGGTTGGATCTGAGAAGTTTAGGGGACTTCGGCAGTCATGACCATATAATGCTTGAAAAGGGGTCATCTGAATGCTTTGTTGGTAAGAAGCATTGTAGGCAAATTCAACCAAAGGCAAGTATTGAATCCACCTTTTTGGCTCACGACAGCAGTGTACCCTAAGCATATCCTTGAAAACTTGATTTACTCGCTTTGTTTGGCCATGAGTTTGGGGATGGTAAGCTGTACTAAAAAAGAGTTGAGTTTCAATGGCTTCAAAGATAGCTCTCCAGAAGTGTGATGTGAAGAGAGAATCACGATCACTAATGATTCTTTTGGGTAACCCATGTAGCTTGAATATCTCCTTGATAAACAACCTTGCAATGTCTGAGGCTTTATAGTTTGTTTTTACTGGAACAAGGTGTGCAACCTTAGTAAGCATGTCAACTACAACCATGATGGAGTTGTATCCTCCCTGAACTTGGGGTAGGCTAACAACAAAGTCCATATTGATGAATTCCCATTTCATTTGGTGAATGTCGAGTGGTTGTAACTTTCTTGGCATTTTGACATCTTTGGCTTTGATATGTTGACAAGACAAACACTCAGTGATATATTTGAGAACGTCGCCTTTAAGCATCTCCCAATAGTAGCTCTTCCTAAGTGCATTGAGGATCTTGGCATAGCCAAGATGTCCTGAGAAAGGGGAATCATGAGCTTCTCACAATATCTTCTGCTTAAGTGACTGGCTTGCTGGTATACATACTCTCATTCTATAGTAGACAAGTCCACTATTGATAGAGAATTCATGATACTTAGCCTACATCTTTTTATCCTCGTCCTTGATAGGGATTTCCCTTAGCATCTTTTGATAGGCTGGATCATGGCATGCTTCTTCTCTAGCCAGCTCAAGTATTGGATTGTTTGGCATAGACACCTTTGTGGCTAGGGATCTAGCTGTTGATGGATTTTGCAATATTAATGAGTTAAGGAATGCCTTGTAGCTGAGTGCATCCGCAACTAGATTCTCCTTTCCAGGTCGGTACTTGATTTCAAAGTCATACTCCTCTAGCACTTCAATCCACCAACGTTGCCTCATGTTGAGCTCGTTCTGGGTAAAGATCCATTTGAGACTCTTATGATTAGTCACTAGAGTAAACTTGTTACCCAACAGGTAGTGTCTCCAAAGCTTTAGGGCATGGATGATAGCTAAAAGTTCTAGATCATAGGTAGCATAATTCTTTTCATGGCTCTTCAGTTTCCTTGAAGAGTATGCTATGGGATGACCTTCCTACATGAGCACATATCCTAAGGCAAGCGTGGTAGCATCAGTTACTACCTCGAATTCCTTACTGAGGTCTGAAAGTTTTAGGATAGGTGCTGATACCAAACTTTGCTTCAATTTATCAAAGCTGGCTTGTGCGGCAGCTGACCATGCAATGGATGTTTGCTTCTGCAGTAGATCTCACCAGAGGTGCTGCAACCAAAGCATGGTTTTTGATGAAGACCCTATACCATCTTGTCAATCCAAGAAAACTACGTATTTCTTTCATAGTTGTTGGTATTGGCCATTCTAGAACATCTCTAACTTTGGATGGATCTATTGAGATTCCTTCCACTAATACGATGAATCCCAGATATTCAATTGACACTTGAAGAATGCACATTTCTTCATCTTAGCATACAGCCTATGTGCCCTCATTGTCTCGAGGACAATTTGAAGTTGGGGTTCATGATCTTCTTCCTGTTTAGAATAGACTAAAGTGTCATCAAAGAAGACAAGCACGAATTCATCAAGATATGGCCTAAAGATATCCTGCATTAACCTATTGAAGGTGGCAGGCGCATTCGTAAGCCCGAATGACATAACTAGGAACTCAAAATGTCCATATTTTGTGTTGAAGGCTATCTTTGGGCTATCTTCTTCCTTGATCCTTATCTGATAGTAACTAGACCTGAGATCAATCTTGGAGAAGATCTTCGCACCCTAAAGACGATCAAGAAGCTCATCTATTATAGGAATAGGGTACTTGTTCTTGACAGTTGATTGATTTAACCCTCTGTAATCAATGCACAGTCGAAGCGTTCCATCTTTCTTTTTCTGGAACAATACTGGAGCTCCCCATGGTGAGCTGCTAGGACGGATGTAGCCCTGATCTAGCAATTGCTTGAGTTGTTCCTTCAGCTCAATTGCTTCCGGGATGGACATTCTATAAGGACTCTTTGCAATTGGCATAGCTCTCGGTACTAGCTTGATCTCATGATCCACTTCTCTTTGAGGTGGGAGTTCTGTCAACTCTTCAGGAAATACATCTGTGTATTCCTTTAGCCATGAGAGTCCTTCACTAGACTCCTGCTTCTGATCTAACTTATTGAGCTTAATCAAGTAGATAGGTAGTCCCTTTCTAACTCCCTTTATAATCCGAGATGCTTTGGCCAATTGAAATTTTGGCTTTCCAGCCTCACCTTGAGTTGTGACCAATTCCCCTTCAGAGTTCCAAAAGGAAATTTGGCCCTTTCCAGAATGAATGTGGGTGTCATTAGGTTTAAGCCAATCCATTCCAAGTAGGCACTTATGGATATCTAAGTTCATGACTCTGAATTTGATCGAAGTCGCCTTTCCACCCAGAAAGAATTCCACCTTAGCAGTTTACCTGGTACAAGTGACCTCACGAACATTTGCTAATTCCATAAGCAAGGTAGGTGCTTCTAGTGTGGCTATTCCTAATCTTTTTGCACAAGCTGATGAGATAAAGGAATGTGTACTGCCACAATCAATCAAAGTCTTGAAACCTTTACCTTGATAGTCCGACGGTGTCTGAATCACCGAGAACTGGCGATTTGGCCCTTTCTTCTGAAGAGCGGCATGGGCTGTCGCCCTTTCAAGATCTGCTTCTATGGTCGGATCTTCTTCTTCGCACATTTCCCTGTTAGCAACACAGGCGGTTCTTCCTCTGCCTCGGGTAGTAGCTCCTTGGCCATGGCCAATTCCTTGGAAAGGTGCCCCTGGCAATGTCCTCCTCCAAGCTTGGGACATTGCCTCTTGAAATGTCCTGGCTCGTTGCAGTGGAAACAATGGAAGTTCCGGCCATTGCTTTGGGTAAGGACAAAGCTGTTGGCATTATTAGTCCTTCCTCTCTTTCTTTGTCCCCGATTCTGACCTTGAACTCTCTTCATTTGAGGCCTAAAGGCACCTCTGTTCGGGTCATTAAAAGACCAAGTTTTTTTACCTCTTGGTCTAGCTTGCACCTCCTGAATTATAGGCACAACTCGAATGAGTGCGTCCTGTAGATCTGATGGCCGCATAGATTCGAGACAGGTATTCACTAGTGGATTTAAACCAGCACAAAATTTTGACACTTGCTGTGTCATGTCCATTTGTGTGGCGCATACTTAAGAAGTGAGACAAATTTAGAGTAGTATGCGTCAAGAGTGAGTCCTAGCTGTTTTAGTTCATAGAACTCATTCATTTTCTGCGTGTGATATACAGGTGGTAAATATCTTCCTTGCACAGCTTTCTTCAGCTTCTCCCAGGTAACGGATCCTTTCGTGATCCCTTGATCTCTGCACCATTTCTTCCACCAAAGCCTGGCTTCACCGATGAGCTTCAGCTTGGCAAGCATAGCCTGGTTGGCGAGTGCAGTGCCGACTGCTTCAAAGTAATCCTCCATAGACTCTATCCAAATTTCAGCATCCGCTTGGACAAACTTGCCTTTCCCGTCAAATTCAGGAGGCTTAATCTGCTTGAGAAAAAACTTCTTCTCCTGGATTACGGCAGTACTTAATGTAGGAGGCAAGCTAGGATTCTGTACCTGGGGTTGTGCCTAGATAAAGGTTTCTTAAGGTTATTACTCATTAATCGTTACGATTTATATTTCATCTCCATTTCAGCTATCAACCAAGCAATCTAACCACTTAACTTCTTATCAATTCTCATGAACAAAATAGACATTGATAAAAAGAAGTCTTATTCCATTCATATGGGCATAGCCCTTTTGGAGTACGACATTTCCAAAGATGATAGAGCAATTGTTTACATTTAGTTTGGGGAGAATAATGTTGTATTACATTTATCTATGGGAATTGGATAATAGTATGGTTTCGGGTCATGGATCTTCAGGAATATGTAATTTATTGGAAGATCAGGGTATCCTTTCCTTTGGAACCCATTCTTCTCATAGTGCCCCAACACCTTGATCTTGTCGGCAGGGATTACACGGGTCACTTCCTCATATACATATGAGTTCAGCTCAACCCTCCGACCTCGAATATGTAAAGTTGAGTTTATGTGAGCCTCCACAAAAATGAACAGTTGCACGATCTTCAGGTCTTCCAACCACTTTATCCTCTTTAAGTTGGTTTGAAGGTATGCAAACAGGTAGGCAGCTATATAGTAGATTCCTGAGGCACCCGTGCATCTTCGTTCCACGTACAAAGGCGATGGATTATAGATACGCTCTAGGATGTTCATCATCTCAACCCTTTGTTGATAATCTGGGGAATGCATCGTGGTCATAAACATGACTCGGAACACTAAGAACTTATTCCATGCTTCGTAATTCTGCAAGACAACATCGAAAGTAAGGAAATGTTTGGAACAGTAACATTTGTTTTTCTTTATCTTATTAAGATTTCTTACAAACAAATCCTTCATTGGTTTGCTCTAATACCAATTGTAACGTATTGGCCTGTTCTCTTTAGGACACATCTTAGCAGTCCATTGGAAAGGATGTTTAGAAAGCTCCGTCCGGCACTCCCATGGAATGTCACGGGGTTTGCGATCTAGGACTTTCCGCATCTGTCACACGTAGCGGAAATATTGTGGCTGTTCCCACTTAGGATCGACCTGAATCACGGTTTTTCCTAATGGTCATTTCCTAAACGGCAACTAGTGTCGAACCCCAGGCGAACTACTTTACGCAGAAACGCCAGGGTCGAAGTGGATTTACACTGCACTTGGTTCAAGGAGAATGGGAAACGAGAGGGATGCAGAGCTAGACCTCTCTGCCATAAGGCATAGTCCCATTCCGTTCCCCTAAAATAGCATAAACTAGGATTATTGTAACTTAGACTCTAGGTCAATGCCCTTGTTGTTCGTGTCCTTTGAAATGATCTTCTTGCTGTCCATCATGATTGAAAGAAGTTCCCGACCAACTGGAACCAACCATCCATAGGACGGACCCATGGCCACATCCACTGCACTTTCCTCAGGTTGTTTTAGTTATTTAATTAACTACCACATTTAGTTGGACATGCATCAATCAACTTCCTTAATTAGCCCCTTAGGCACTGGTTCCTTCACGTAATCATAGCACTTGACATAGAAAAACAATGTCAAACAAGTTCCTTTTCAATAGGTTATCATATTTATCTTTGAAATGCATTTATAGAATCCAGCCCGTAGGCTTATCCATAATCCGCCCGAAGGCTATCCAGCAATCCACAGGGATTACTAATCCAAGATTCCGCCCGTAGACTAGTATGCGGGCCTTGAGATCCAATCTCGAGTCATGTTGGCCTCTTGTGAAGGACCCGGAAGGCGAGGGATTTACGGCCAGATCCCCCTTGGCACCCAAGTGTCCTCCTGCTCCAAGTAGCGCTCAATGGAGAGACCTCTCATGGTGGGTTCGGGGTCCACCTTCACGGCACAATTAACAACCCCCTTGGTTAGGGTCAGGCAGGCAGTCGGGGGTAACTGAAGCTGCATCTCCCTTCAGGCCTTCAACCTGAAGCATTAGATATCCTTTCATCCTTTAATTCTTTGAGCAAACAAAGCAAATAGTGCTCTCTAAATTATTACAAGCACAATCATTTCCAGTGGTCGTTATTTTGGCCAACTACTAAGGAGTGAATCCTTCTTTCCGAATGCGTTCAGCATTTGATCCGAGATCAATTGCAACTTGGCAAGATTCCCAAGGGTTTGTTTGTTAACGTTTATATCCTTGGGTTAGGGCCATACCATATTAACCAAACTTAACCAATACCTTAAGTTCTACTAGTAGTAAATATGTTATTTCAATTTACTGATTGGTCTTTTGCTTCCAAGCAAATATCTAATCCCCGTATCTTGGTCACTTTACCCAAGAAAGGTACTATATGAGGATGATTATTCATCCTCTTGCAAGATAACCTTGTGTAAGAATCTGCCAATCTCATTCTGAGGAATTTGGCCATTCCCTTGTGATCAAATCACAAGATCATGCAACTCTGCAACTTGTTGCACGAGTGTCGCATCTAATCCATGGGACTATTTTACCCATCAAATGGCATCTTCTAATCACGATATCATGATTAGATAGGAAACATGGTTAGGGTGTCTTCATAACAATCCATTCCCGATTTCACTAGGCCGACATTGTCGGTCCTAGGGTTCCAAATTCAGACCGAGTTTCATCTTTTTAGCGAGCGATCCTTAGGGTAGAAACCCTAGATTGTTTCTCGCATGTACGTCCTAATGTCCCTACATTCCAGGAATGTGGGCAAGTCTTTAGGGTATAGGAGTTTCAACTTTGGCAATAAGAACGATTAGATCATGTCCTCCACGTGCTAAATCCTAGTTAGCACTTGGGATATGATGCATCACTTTAACCATTCTTGAACGAGTCCCTCGCGGTTTAGGTGTCTAGGTTAAACCAATTTACTTGTATATTCTTGAAGATAATTACCATACCATTCTCGTAATCACATGATTCATTGCCTACGTATGATTTGATTTATGAACCCTAACTTTTCTGGTTAAGATCAAAGCATATGTTAAGTTATAGCATAATTCCAATTGATCCTCCTATAACATGCAAACAAGATTCATCCTACTAAGCTTTAGGATTTTATGTTTAACCATGCAGCCTTTTTTTCTAACTTCTTTTCTAGATGAGATATTCGTATGCTAAATGAGCATTACACAACCTTTCGTAACTATTTACGTAGTTGATTGAGATTTAAGCCAATTAACTAGAGTTTAATCTACTTCATGCAGCTCTAGAACCATTTCCATGCCTTGTAAATTCCTACGGATTATTAGCAACCTTCTTTCAATGAATCATTTCGAAGGAAAGATGCCTAATAATGCGACATGTGATTTATTCTTTCCCATGCATAATCGAAGTGTACATCAGTAATTTCCACTTTATAAAGATGGACATTAGTTAATCTGAGTTCGTTACTTTGCAATGCATATTAACCACTTGCTAGGAATGCATAGAGATCTTATGCTCTTCTTTTTCATTCGTTTAATACAAATGACCGATTCCTTGATGGAAGTTATTTCCTTTAATTCAGCCAAGGTATTTCAATCAAAAAAGTGCATCCTAATTCCATAAATGATCCATGCACAATTGAAATATTACGACGTTGATCATAATTAGGAAGAAAAACCTAGACTTGTGGTGAAATGTCCCCATGGATGTTAGGAGATGATCCTCCTGCGGTTGCGCCTTGTGCCTTCTTAGGGGCCATTGCGAATTTGACCTTTTCACCTTGGATGCAGATTTATGATCTTGGCCGTCTCCTTTGCACACAAAACTTTCTTTGTGATTCAGCTTCCTTGATTTTTCTCAGTCTTTTGGAACCGGATTTAGAAGGCTTTATAGGCTTCCTCCTCGAAGTAGTGATTTCACGATTTGGACTTTACAATTGTCAAAAAAGACTTTGTGGAAATGCTAAGGGAAAGTACCCAATTTCTGAGAATGCAAGGTGAAAGGATGCTTCAGTCCCTGGTTTGGAAAAACCGCTTGTAGGGGTAAAGGAAAAAGGGTCCACGGAAGAGGGGTTTAAAACCCCGCTAATGGAATGAAAAAGGGGGGAAAGGGGCTTAATTCTCGAGGTATCTGGGCTTTTAAACCCACTTGAGAGGGCAATAGAAAAGGCCCACGGGAAGGGGGCTTTGGATCCCGAAGGGGGGGGAGGGTTATTAAACCCACTTGAAAGGCCCTTATGGAAGCCCACAACAAGGGGGGCTTCCCAAAGGCCTTTAGAAGCTTCTCAAGAAGCTTCTATGGGCGTGGCCACTCCACATGGAGGAAAAAGGAGATGAGTTCTTCTGGCGGCGTGTTGGCGGGCAGGGCCGAGATGAGGCCGTGGCGGAATCCGACAGTAGCTCCTTCTTCATGGCGTCGATTCTCCTCCCACTCTCCTTCTCAATCCAACGTTGCGCTCTCTCCTTCCCCCACTCGATTGGCTTGGCAACGTAATGCTCCTTACTCCCCCCTCCTTACTACCCCCCATAGGGGGTTTTTATAGGGAAGGGATTGGTAGCTCCCTCCCCCCCCATGCAGCCATTTGCATGGCATTCACCCCCCCATGGCATCCAGCGTGGTGCTCAGTCATCGCGCCTCCCCTCCCTCTCCTCCATCACAACATAGATTGGTTGAGTTGATCCAGAGGGTTCTCTATTCTAGTTTTAATTCAAAGCCCCAGTTAAGACTCGGGGTTGTTGGTTCGAGTTGGTAAGCTTCCACTATTATTGTTGAGTTGCCATTGGGGGAACTGTTTGAGGCCATTGTTGTTGTGGTTGAACCATCATTTAAGGTATTCTCATGTGTGGCCACTGTGAATTCAATGCACTATACTGCAACACTATTTGTATCTAAGGGTAAGGGTAGGGAACTATCCCTAGGAATGAATTTGGTGGGTATGCCATTCTTAGCATGGGAGGATGTAGGACTCCTCTTCTTGAGGTCATCAACAACCTTGCTTCGACTCCATCATACATTCTTGCACCTTTCACTGTAGCCTGCAAATTGACCAGTCATCTCAGCTCCACAAATTTGCGAACTTCTGGTTATAGGCCTCTAAGGAAGACTCCCTTATGGATGCCTTCATCCAAATGATGGTTGGTCCATCTCTTAAATATGGATTCCATTTGAGAGACATACACTTCCACCTATTCACGAGAGGATTGACTTAGGTTCATGAACTCCTCTCACATTCACTCTTTGAAACCTTCGTGCTTGAATTTAGTGAGGAAGGCCAACTTCAGGTTATTCCATGTGCCAAAATTTCTTGCTACTTGTTTCTCATACCATTAAAACATTGTCATGCCGCTACCTGGAAATAGTGTGAAAAACTTTAGAGTCTCTCTTTCTTATTGATCGAGAGAGCCAATGCCATATTAGTCATTAATGTCAATGACCGTAGTGTGGATGGTTTAAAAATACTAGATTTTTGGACAAGTTTAGCCAATTTTTGATATTTTAAATATTATCTCTTGTAAAAATCCAAAAATTATAGACATATTCTAGAATATGATGACATGTAAAAGAAAGCAAGTAGATTTTAGCCATTTTGGGAGGATTTTATGTAAAAAGAAGGATTGGCAAAATCACCCGATGGGTGATTGTAGTTTTCAGTGGTGAACAACACTCCAAAGTGGGAGATGAAAAAGGAGTGATCTGACAGAATTTTGGTCAGGTGTCTTGGTATTTTACCCCCCTTTCAGAGCCAATGGAAGCATTAGATTGGTAGTCTGAGCAGCATAGAGAAAGTTATTTTTTTAATGCATGTTTTTGTCTATAAGAGATTTATCTTCTCACAATGCAGAAATAAATTGACAAGCTTCACCTCTATGAGTATTCTTCTACATCTTCTATTACTTTGAGCCATTTCTCTTCTGTCTACTCCTCTCCCTGAATCTCCCTAATTCACCCTACTGCCTCTTACCCTTGCGGTAGACTTTCGACCCCAAATGCTCTGACAGTGGTGAACCCCGACGTGAAAGTCGATAGCACTTGTGTAAAGATGGGGGATTCTGCAAGTTCAAGTGGTGGTGATGCTTTACAATAGATGATTGCTTTGTTGCAACAACAAGAGCAGTAGTTGTTGTTACAAAAACATATACAAACTCGACAAAAAGCAGAAAGAATTGATTCCTTACCTGTGAATGCATTGCACGTAGTGGGACAATAATTGAAATAGTTTAAGGGTCAAAATATTTCAGTCTTCATCTAATTTTATAAAGAAAAGATGTTGTTTCATGGGGTACCGCAGTATGCATGGAGTTGGTATTTCTCTTGTTTTTGGCTATGCATGCATTGCATGATCGGATTGATGAGTTATAGAAGAGATGTTGATTGGGTAGCTTTTAAGAAAGCTTTGAGAAAAGAGTTTTTCTTGCAAGATGTAGGATCGGTAACTAAAAAGACATTTATTGATTGGATTGAAAAGCCCAATAAAGGGTTGGATGCTATAGGTTTGCTCCATGAATTTGAAATTCTGTATGCATAGTTGGATGCCGATGAACAACAATTATTGTAGAGTTAGAAAATTGATTTGTTTTTAAGGTTGTAGATTCTCTCTTACAAGAGGAGTTGACTGATCGTTTAGAAGATGCCTCTTCTGAAATGAGGCTGAAATCAGATTGGGCTAATGTAATTGAGGTAGTGCATATGTTGGTAAAGAGAGAGTGGATGAAATTAAGATGGGGTACATGCACCACACTTGCCATTGCTCAGAAGGGGGACTAAAATTGCAGCCAAGGCACTTGTATCTATGGCAAAACAATCGGATATACCTATTGTTCTGGCTCTTAAAGGTGATATTTTGGATGAATTAATCAAATGCATGCGTGATTTGAGGTTGAATTGGACAGAGATATATGCAAAGGTCAAAAATTTGGGTGCTAAGGTAGAAGAGAAGGCTCGGGCAATAGCCTAAAGACCGTACCAAGAAGAATACAAGAGAATATGCATTTGGTGTGACAGTTTACAGCATGAAAAGTGAGATTGTACAACCTACTATGAAGTGAAACCAAAAAGGTTAGTCTTTTGAAAAGATAACAAAATACATGCAATAGAAACTGGTCTTCCAATAGAGCCAAATTTTAAAAATTGTAGCATGCAAAAGAGATCGGAAGATATAGCTAGAAGGATAACATTTGTTACCATAGATGCAGCCACATATGGTTTGAGAATTGAAAGGACTAATAAAACTCACAAAGAAGGCATGGCTGAGGAAAAATCTTGCGTTTGGATGCAAGCATTAGATTTCATGGAAAAGGGCAAAACAACAAAGTCTAAATTGGCTGATGCAAGTCAAAGTATACGAGGGAGAATAGGATGGAGTGCACTAGTGGAGTCAATTTTAGCCTATGCTTATTTGGCTGAGATTCATAATCAAGAAGCTCTTGTGGAAGAAAGGAGAAGAAGAGATGAGGACACTACTGGTCCTTCCTCTTGAGGCCCATCTAAACACATAACATGAAGTCAAATGGAGTAGCAAAAAGAGGCTGAAAAAGCCATATTTGAGCATGTTATAGAGGATGCATCTCAAGAGAAGAAGCAAGAAGGAAAGAAAAGGGGCAAGCAGTTTGGTTACACGTTACAATGTAACGTGTCCACTAGAATCATCCAGGACACGTCCTAGCAGTCCATCGGAAAGGATGTCTAGAAAGCTCCGCCCGGCATTCCCATGGAATGTTATGGGATTTGTGATCTTGATCTTCCCGCGTCTGCCACGTAGCGGAAGTATCCTGGCCGTTCCCACTTAGGATCGACCTGAATTAGGGTTTTCCTGATTTGGTCATTAGCTAACAGCAACTAGCGTCAAACCCGAGCGAACTACTTTACGCAGAAATGCCAGGTCCGAAGTGGATTCACGCTGCACTTGGTTCAAGGAGAATGGGAAACGAGAGGGATGCAAGGCTCAACCTCTCTGCCATAAGGCATAGTCCCATTCCATTCCCCCTAAAACAACGTAAATCGGGTAAGAAGTAACTCTAGGTCATCGCTCTCATTATTCGTTTTGATGATGATGATCATCCCGATGTTCTTCGAGATTTTTGAGAAAAGTTCCCGGCTAACCGGGACCACCCAACCGTAGGACGGACCCATGGTCCATCCTCCGCACTTTCCTCGGTTTGTTTTAGTTATGTAATTATCTAACACATTAATTTGACATATAACAATCAGTTCTTTAATTACTCATGTTAAGCACTGGTTCCTTCACGTAATCTTATCACGTGACATAGAAAAACAATATCAAACAAATTCTTTATTATCATTTCATCATTTTATCTTTGAAGTACAAGGAGTTCCGCCCGTAGGCTTGTCCATAATCTGCCCGAAGGCTATCCAGTAATCCGCCAGGGATCACTATTCCAAGCTTCTGCCCGTAGACTAGTATGCGGGCCTCGAGATCCAATCCCGAGTCACGTTAGCCTCTTGTGCAAGACCCGGAAGGCAAGGGATTTATGGCCAGAGCTCCCCCTGGCACCCAAGCGTCCTCCTGCTCCAAGTAGAGCTCAACGGAAAGACCTCTCGCAGCGGGTTCGGTCCACGTTCCCGGCGTGGTCAACAACCCCCTTGGTTAGGGTCAGGCAGGCAGTCGAGGGTAATTGAAGCTGCCTCTCCCTTCAGGCCTTCAACCTGAAGCATTAGATATCATTTCATCCTTTAGTTCTTTGAGCAAACAATGCAAACAGTGCTTTCTAAACTGTTATAAGCACAATCAATTCCAGTGGTCGTTTACTTGGACAACTGTTAAGGAGTGAATCCTTCTCTCCGAATGCATCCAGCATTCGATCCGGGATCAATTGCGACTTGGCAAGATCCCCAAGGGTTTGTTTTTTCACCCTTTTGTCCTTGGGTTAGGGCCATACCCTATTAACCCAACTTAACCAATACCTTAGGTTTTATTAACAGTAAATCCTGGCGACCATGTCGCTTCAATTTATTGATTGATTATTTACTTCCAAGCAAATACCTAACTTCCCTTTACTTGGCAATTTTTCCCCAAGAAAGGTGATGTAACAGGATGACTACTCATCCTCTTGCAAGTTAAACCTGCGCAAGAACTTGCCAACCTCATTTCAAGAAATGGCAAAACTCTCTTGTGAACAAACCACAAGTCTATGCGACGTTGCAACTTATTGCACAAGTGTTGCATCTATTCCATGGGATCATTTCACCCATTGAACGGCGTTTTTTGGTCACGGAATTATCTCTAGACGAGAAGCAGGGTTTAGAGTGTCTTCTTACCCAATCCATTCCTAATTACACTAGGCCGACAACGTTCGGTCCTAGGAACTCAAATTCAATCCGAGTTTCATCATTTGAACAAGTGATCCTTAGGGTAGAAACCTTAGATCGTTTTATGCATGAGCGTCCAATTGTCCCTACATTCCGTGAATGTGGGTAGGACCTTTGGTTCAAGGGTTCGTCTTGGTAACAAGTGCGTGAAACTAGGTCCAGTCCTTAATGAAGCATTTGCAGGCAAGGCAATTTACTCTATGCGAGATTTATATTCAGGATGCGATCAGTTCGAGCTTGCATTGAAAAGCTAGGATATCACTACCATGAAGACACGGCTTGGATTGGTTAGGATGAGTATGCTTCCATAGGGAGCAACCAATTCAGTGGCACATATGATGAATGCTATGCATAAAGTTTTGAGGAAGTATATCCCTTAGTTGACCTTACCCTTTCTTGATGATGTGCCAATCAAAAGATGTGATATCTATGAGAAGAATGAAGAGCTGAATGAGCAAGCATGTAGAATGTGTGTGGCTAATCATATTGTTGATTCTGATAGGATTTTGAGCCGTCTTGAAGAAGTACATTTAACATTGTCAAGAGAAAAGTTAGTTTTTCGAGTGGAAGAAGTATTAGTTGTTAGGCACATGCGTGGACATATGGGAGAAAGCCCTCACTAGTAAAGATTGATGCCATAAGCAGGATGTAGAGACATGTTTGAATGTATCCAAGGTGAGAAGATTTTTGGGTGCATGTGTATTTTACTTGATATGGATTACACATTTTTCTCATGTGGCCAAAAGTTTATATCAGCTCTTGAGAAAAGGGCAGAAGTTTTGGTGGGGTAAACATCATACGAAAGCAATTCAGAAGTTAAAGACCTTATTGATTTCAACTCCACACTAAAGAGAGAAAATTATGAGAATGGGCAACCTATTATTCTCACCATGGATATAAGCCCAATTGGCATTGGTTGGGAAGTGGGTTAGGATGATATTGATCGGAATAGGTATGCCATTCGGTTCGGAGAAAATGTCCTCAATGAATAGCAACAATGGTATTCTCAAATTAGAAGAGAGTTTTGGGGCATAGTGACAGCTGTTAAGTGTGATAGGGAATATTTTATGGGAGCTCATGTAGTGGTAGAGATTGGTTGTCTACCTCTATTGGGCATGATAGTAAATTGATCAACTCCCGATATTGCCATGTTACAATGGATTGCATATATAAAGTCACTTAATCTTGATTTTTAGCATATTGCATGTAGATATAACCCTGTGGTTGACATGGTTTCACGAGCAAGGTTTGAAGATGAAGAGGAGCTAATGGAAGATGAAGATAATGATGTGATAGGTACTGAAAATAACTTTATGAAAGTAGGGAATGAGTATGTAGCTACTGTTAGTGTAGGTGCAACTATTGAAATAAGGATTTCAATACTAAGAAAAGAGCTTACAACCATGGAGAATAGATGGGCAGTAGAGAGAAAGCATCATCAATCTTATGCTTCAGTCAGAACACAATTTTTGGAAGAGTTGTATGAGGATGATTGGTTGTAAATAGGCCAATATCTTAGCCTCATGACAAACAAGGCTAAATGGTCTAAAACTAAATTCAAAAGGATTAAAAGAAAAGATTATGGGTTTTTCTTGAAAGACGGATGTTAATGGAAGCATGCAAAGAAAAAAAGAGGAGCTCTAGTACGTGTATTGGGAGATAGGGTTTCTCAGCAACAAGTGATATAGGAGTTTCATGAAAGCTTATGGGCTGGACATAAAGGTGTTTGGGACATATTTGCCAAGATCAAAGAAAAGTATTGGTGGCAGAACATGTATAAATATCTGGAGCATTATGTGGAATCATGTAGTGTCTGCCAGATGTATTCCTTGGTAAAGCATAGAGATGGGTTGCAACTGACATATCCATTGTCTATGCATTACAAATGGATAGTTGATTTGGTTACCATGCCAGCAGGGTTATGGAATATGAGATATATTGTGCTTGAGAAGACTTGACAAATCAAGTGGAAGGTTGAGCTCTTAGTACAAAGACTACTCAAGTAGTTTGCAGGTTCTTATTGGAAGAAGTCTTTTGCAGGTATGGTTGTGTTGGTAAAGTGGTTGTAGATAGAGGAGAATTGGATGCAGATGAGGCTCGTGACTTCTTTTCACGATTGTGTATCAAGCTGGCTTTAACTTCAGTATATAATCCTGAAGAAAATGGAAAAAGTGAAAGAGGTCATCAGTCTTTCATTAAGGCATTAGCAAAGTCACGCAAGGGCAGGATGAAAGAATGGCCAAGAATGTTACCCTTTGCTTTGTGGGCTAATAGGATCACCCGTAGTGTAGTTACAGGGTATATGCCTGTTGAATTGATGTATAGACAACAACCAATCATGCATATTGAGGAGACTATTGCTACTTAGAGTGTTCTACCATGGGAAGAGGGTTTGAATAGAGAAGAGTTGTTGGCCCTACGGATTAGACAGTTAGAAAGAAGACCTGAAGACATTGAGATACTCACGAAAAAGATGAAGTTTGCAAGGATGACAAACAAGAAGAGGCTTGAAAAGCGACAAAGACTTTGAACACGAGATATACAAGAAGGAGATTGCATGTTGGCTTATGACAATGGCTTGGAAAATCAACATATGTGCCAGTCGAAAGATGGCAAAGTGATGATGGCCCATATGTGGTAAGGTTTATTTTTTATAATGCTTCTTATGCATTAAATGATATGGATGGGACAACTCTAAGGATTCCAATGGTTGGAAAATGTATCAAGCTCTTTAAATGTAGGGAATCTTCTGCATATGAGTTGAAGGAGTTGGATATTGAGCATGAACATGAGAATATGAAGAAGAAGAGATAGAAGATGAAGATATTAACAAGGCAGAGGATACTTCTTCTGACACTGCAAATCCATAAGACTTTGGCACATGCCAGAGGATGTGTAGGTTAGGAGGGGGTGGATGTTGTGCCGCTATGCAAACACAATGTGAAAAACTCTAAAGTGTGGCTTTCTTATTGATTCAGAGAGCCAATACCATATTAGTCATAAATGTCAGTGACTGTAGTGTAGATGGTTCAAAAATACTAGATTTTTCGATAAGTTTGGCCCATTTGTGATACTTTAGATATTATCTCTTGTAAAAATCCAAAAGCTATAGACATTTTCTAGAATAGGATGACATGTAAAAGAAAGCAGGTAGCTTTTAGCCATTTTGGGAGTATCTTATGTAAAAAGAAGGATTTGCAAAATTGTGCGACATGCGATTGCAGTTTTCAAGCAGTGAACAACACTCCAAGAACTAGGAGATGAAGAAGGAGTGATCTAGCAGAATCCTCACTAGGTGTCCTAGTAATTTACCCCCCTTTTGAAGCCAATGCAAGCATCAGATTGGCAATCTCAGCAGCATAGAGAAAGTTATTATTTTATGCACGTTTTTCTCTACAAGAGATTTATCTTCTCATAATGCAGAAAGAAATTGATAGGCTTCACCTCTGTTAGTATTCTTCTATATCTTCTATTGCTTTGAGCCTCTTCTCTTCCATCTACTCCTCTCCTTGAATCTCCCTTCACCTTACTGTCTGTTACCCCCACTGTAGACTTTTGACCCCAAACACTTTGACAACGCTGCGCCTTTCAAAGTGGCGAGAAATATTGCTAACCAATTCTCAAGGGTTTTGGAATTGTTAGCCACACATGCTACCATGAACTTTGCTACATGAAGATCATGGTCTTCATTGTACTCTCCTTTAAAGATGGGCAACAAGACTACATTCGCTAGCCTGTCATCATCAATATTTCCAGGACATATCTGACTAGGAAGGGGATCTTGAGTCGCCATGGGAAATTCTGTAAGGAGTGCTACTAGGGCGTCAAAGGCCGCTTGTGCTACTAGCTCATTCTCTTGACTTTGATTTTTGCCTTTTCTCTTCTCACGTACCTTTGGACTCATTCTAGTGCTTGCCTCTTGATTGTGTCATTCATTAGGGAGTTAGCTCCACCTAGTTGATCTATACTCCATAGAATAGAATCAGAGGGGGCTTCAATCTCTAGAGGACTCTTCAACCAACATTTCTTCTACTTCCTTATTTTCAATGTCTTTGAATTTAGTTTACAGTCTGCTATAGAGGGAATTTGTTGAGTGTTGAAATGACCTATTTTTTGGCTGATTTTTGTTGTTTTTGAGAGCTGAATGGTTGATTTTATGAGATGATTGATTGGTTTGGAAGTGGTTTGAGAGTGCTTTGGATAGGTTGGAATGGTTTTATTAAGCTCATGATGTTTATTAGTAGAGATGTGATGTTTTGTTGTGATGTTCTAATATGTTCTGTTTGGTCCTAATAGCTTCTATTGAGCTTATGTTTTGTTCTGTTTTCTCTCTGTATGGAAGGATGGAGTATTGATTGATAGGGTTTGATATTGTTTGAAAGCTTATTGAGTGATTTTTTATGGTTTGGAATGGTTTTGGTATGATTTATGTGGTTCTGATGCTTTCATATGACCTTCTGTAACTCTCTGTTGAGCTTTTGTGAGCCTCTGTAGACCTTCTGTATGCTTCTGTATGCATCTGTATGTGTTCTGTTGGATGAGAGTGTAGCTTGGGAAAGTTTTCTAGCCTTGGAAAGAGGTGAATACAAGTGCAAAAGAGCTAAAAGAAGTCAAAGAAGTAGCTGCTGAAGACTCAAGTAAAGACTGGAGTGAAGTGACAGTGGTGAGCTATGAAAAGACACTGTAGTGGCTCTGGTGCCTCTTCGCATCTGACATACCTCTTGGGAGGTGCACCCACGACCTAAAAAGGATTATTGAGGGTTATTATGAGAG
Organism: Lygodium microphyllum; assembly: GCF_053477565.2. Lineage (NCBI taxonomy): Eukaryota > Viridiplantae > Streptophyta > Polypodiopsida > Schizaeales > Lygodiaceae > Lygodium > Lygodium microphyllum. The sequence continues at coordinate 92,958,590 of NC_141162.1, forward strand.
TATTGTAGTGAGGATATGATGTACTATTGATGGAGAGAGAGAGAGAGAGAGTCAGAGATAGTCAAATCTATCAAAACAGTGTAACTGTATGTGAGAGATTGAGAGAGAGCCATGGGGAATCTTGCCATGAACGAGCACCAGAAGAGGCTGAAAATGAAGGAAATGGCATTGCCAAGAAGAGGAGAATTCAATGGATGTTTGTAAAGTTCCTTCTTCCACTCAAGAGTTGGAATTTCTCATAATCAAAGCCACTTTCCACAAGAAGTTCATCCCACAATGGCGGAAACATATCACCATTGTGATGCATACTCTATGTGGTGGACAATTTCCTCTTCCTGATGAAGCAGCAGAAACTTGCATCTTGGTGACAAACTGTTTGGGAACAAACTGAAGAGCAGAAACAGAGAGAATGACCATCCATGGAAAATTTGGCATTCATTGAGAAGTTTCCAGACATCATCAAGTGGGAGATTGTGAAGAAGCTTCGGGAGTCTTGGTTTGTAGAGGTTCACAAAGACAAGAAGGAAAAAAGTTGGAATTTGTTCGTGGATGCTCAACAGCAAGATACATGGGATGCTTGGTGCACTGATAATCTTCTGTTTGTTCAATTAGCAACCCACTGGAAGTTGGTAGACAGAGTGTTCTTTACAACATACAATGTTGAAACCATCAGAATCTGGCATTACTATGATGATGGCACCACCACAATGCTTAGACGTATGCATTTTGATACCTTCAGAACCGAATACCTTCCTCTGTGCAGTGGCATGAAAGAAGAATTCAGAGATGTTGAAAAGGAAGAAGTAGAGGAGATGTTGGCAAGAGAGTCCTCTAGAGACTGAAGCCTTCTTTTATCCCTCTGTGGAGCACTAACAACATAGTGGAGCCAACTCCCTGATGAATGACACAATAAAGAGGCAAGCGTTAGAATGAGTCTAGAGGTACGTGAGAAGAGAGAAGGCAAGAATCAAAGTCGAGAACGAGCTCGTAGGAGAAGCCGCCTTTGACGCCCTTGCGAAACTCTTTACAGAAGTCCCAATGGCACATCAATCCCTTCCTCCTCTTGCTGGAGGTCCACTTCCAAGCCAGATTCGTCCTTGAAATATTGATGACAGGCCAGCGAATGTAGTCCCGTTGCCAATTTTTAAGGGAGAGTACAATGAAGACCCTGATCTTCATGTAGCAGAGTTTATGGTAGCATGTGTGGCTAACAATGCCAGAACCTCTGAGCATTGGTTAGAAATATTCCCCGCCACTTTCAAGGGCGCGGCATTTCAGTGGTATGAGAGACAAGCACCAGGAACTTTTGGCACATGGGACGACTTGAAGTTGGCCTTCCTCACCAAATTCAGGCGTGAAGGTTTTGAAGAGCGGATGCGAGAGGAATTTATGAATTTAAGTCAGTCCTCTAGAGAAAGAGTAGAAGCTTATGTCTCACGAATGGAATCCATCTTGAAGAGATGGACTAACCATAATCTAGATTACAACCAGAAGTCCATAAGTTTGTGGAGCTGCAAAGACCAGCCACACTGCAAGCTGCAACAGAAGGTGCAAGACTGTACGATGAAGTGGAAGATAGATTGGCGATGAATCTAGGAAGAGGAGTCCTACCTCCTCTGATGCCAGGAATGATGTATCCATCAAATGCAGTCCCAGGGATAGTCCCCTACCCCTACTAATAGATGCCCCCAGTATCACAGTACAGTGCACCAAATCCACAATGGCCACAATCAATGCCTCAAATGATGGTTCAACCACAACAACAATGGTCCCAACCAATTTTCCTAATGCCAAATCATCACCAACAGTGGAACCCTACCAACTGGAGCCAACAGCCAACAGTTCAAATAGGAGCTTTGAATCAGAATCAAAACAAAGACCCCTCTGCACAAGCCCAACCTGTTTATGCAGTGATTACAGAGACTCCTCAAAACCCTACTGCCAGTGCCTCACGAGGAGAAAGCTTGAAGGATTATTTATCCAACTCAGTTGCAAATATAAAAAAGGAGTTGATGGATGTGATTACAGAGCAGCTAATAGACACTGAAAGTGAATATCGCTAGCATATCCAAGGTTGCAGGAGCAGGAAGAGATGTGATGCGGTCAAATACTTGGTGTGGTAAGTGTCATCAAGCAGTCCATTTAGCCATTGAATGTACACGAAAGCCAACAGTCCCTGGAGCTTTCTGTTCCTACTGTTTGCGAAAGAACCATACAGAGGATATTTTCTCTCTGAAGGAGATGCATGATAGGAGAAGGAAGGAAGAAGACGCAAGATTCAACTTACTGGAATCTAAAATGACAACATAGGATATTGGACCCAAGCCTAGAGAGTTTGGTCCTAATTTTGGTTCAAGGAGGTTTCCCTCCCAAAGTTACAGAGGAAGACAGTCTGGCGGTGGTCAGAGATCAGATGTGGAGTGTTACAGATGCGGAGAAAAGGGACACATTTCACCAAATTGTCCAAATCCCAGAAGGTCAGTGGATTACAAGCCCTTATGCAGTCGATGCAAAGGAGAAGGCCTTACTGCAAAAGACTGTCCAAGCCCAGCCCCAGTGAAAAACAGTGCTACTGATAATCCGGCCAAGGCCCAAGAGCCTACTTCCAATTTAGTGGAATTGAAAGTTACTGCCATCACACATGCAAAGAAGAAGGAACCACCTATCGAGAAAGAAAATAATCCTCCTGCCAGAACAGTAAAGTTCAATCTTCCAACAGAAGAACAGAACAGAACAGAGCCTGACAATGCCATACAGAGCACCGCAGTGCCACAGAGAGTCACAGAGACAATTCCAGAGACAAGACCAGAGGTCTAGGAAATAGAAGAGGAGGAAGTGCCACAAGTGGCAAAAGAAGTCCCCATGATGTCCCTGTTGGAAGAAAAAGGGAAAATGAAAATGGGTGTTGCCCCATTCCCTAACCGGTTAGAGAAGCCAGTGGATCCTATTAAGGAATACGATCTGGTCAGAGATCTAGATACCTTTAAATCAAACCTCACATTTCGACAATTATTGATGTTGTCTCCCAGTTGCCGAAAAAGGTTCAAAAGTATATTGACAAGAAGACGTGGCTTAAGGATTGCTCCCTCAATAGCAACAAAGTCCAACAAAGCTCAAGAGCTTGTAAAAGAAGTGGATGTGGCTAACGCCTTCCTAGATCCGGGTACCCCAGAGACTGGTGTGTGGATAGAAGGCTGCTTTATTGCAAATGCACTGATTGATGGTGGCTCATCAGTGAACATTATGACGGATGTGACAATGAAGGATCTAGGTCTACAAGGTATGCAACCTACACAATGGCTTATCAGAGTAGAATCAAGCCTTTGGGTATTCTCCCATATGTGAAGACTACAGTAGCCCGAAAAGATTATTGGCTAACCTATCTGGTGGTGAAGCCAAACTCTTATGGTACATCCTACCCCCTATTACTAGGCAGACCATGGCTTTTTGAAGCCAGAGTAAGGATGGATTGGTTCAAAGGAACCTTGACCTTGGGTAGAGGACCCAATAAAGTGGTGCTGAAATTATATGGTGCTCAAAAAGGACATGGATCCACCTCCTTGGAATTATCTTCTAACTCCCCTAATGAGGCTACAAATGGAACATCAGTAGATGAAGATGCTATCAAACAGATGCTTTCCAAGAAAATAGTGGCACATTCCTTAACAGTGGATACTGTAAGCCAGCTCCCAAAAGATGCAAAGTCCCTGTCAGTGGGTGAATACTTCCTGCCTGAACCAGGAACGATTTCCGAAATCACTTCTGATAATGAGATAGAAGCATGGATGTACTGCTCTCCCTATTACATGGCCATAGCAAAGCCAGAGATAGAGGCAGAAGATGAAATAGAGAACCTGTTCTTCTCTTACAGAGCTCCTACAGAGACAGAGACAAAGACAGAAGAGGATGGAGATGATATTGAAGAAGAAGGTTATGAAAGCGAGATGGAAGAATCTATCCCACCCAAAGAGGATATATATGAAGAAGAAGTTCCAGAAGCATCAGAAGTAGACGAGCTCATGCTGTGGGACAGAATGGAGATGGTACAATTTGGTCTGGTAAATGGATTTTCTCATATGCAAAATCCTTATAAGAAATGGTTAAAGAAGACCAAGCCGTCTTTCAGCAGTGGCTCATGCCGCCCTCACCCACCTTTGCCAAGAAAAGATGATGATGATGCACCGTGCCAACAAGCACCAGTCTCACGATTCCAACAGGCATTAGAGGGTCCCTGTTATGTGATGTTCCTGGACTCGTCATCAGAAGATGAGTCTTCAAGCCAAGAGGTAACTAATCTTGAAACCAAACCTGAAACGACTCTAATCCCATTTCAACATCTCAAGGGGCAACCTAAGTCTCCACCAAAAGAAGAAGTTTGATCTAGTGGGACATCAGAAGAGGACACCACCCCTTTAAGGAGTCGGATCTGTATCTAGAAGCAGTCTGTGGGACCTTCATCCGTGAAGTAGAAGGTGAAAGGCAGTTAACTTTTGTGGATGCAGATGGCACTGAACGCCATTTGAAGGTGGGTAGCAGCCTACGAGAAGAGGAGTTGTCAACTTTGTACAACTTGTTGAAAGAGAATTTGGACGTGTTTGCATGGTCCTACAAAGACCTAAAGGGGATTGATCCCACAATATGTCAGTATCATATTGACTTGGAGCCTGATGCTAAGCCAGTACGGCAACGACAGAGGCGAATGAACCTGAATTATTTGACCTTGGTGAAAGAAGAGCTGTTGAAGCTTCTGGAAGCCGAGTTCATCTATCCAGTGGCAAATAGTGAATGGGTCTCACCCATCGTGATTGTACCCAAGAAGAATGGCAAGCTTCGTATATGTGTGGATTTTTGCAAGTTGAATTCCAAGACCAAGAAGGATCGCTTTCCCATCCCTTTCACAGACCAACTGTTGGACACAGTGGCAGGACATGAGCTTTATTCCCTTCTGGATGGATTCAGCGGATATAACCAAGTGCAGATAGCAGAGGAAGATCAGTCTAAGACAACCTTCACCAGAGAATGGGGGACCTACGCTTACGGAGTGATGTCGTTTGGGCTCTGCAATGTCCCTGCTACCTTCCAACGAGTCATGATGGCCGCATTCTAAAATCATCTGCATGAATTTATTGAGGTATATTTGGATGACTTCTGTGTCTATAGTTTGATCCGTGAACACTGGGGACATTTGGAACAATGCTTTGACCGATGCCGGGAGTATGGGATTCCCCTCAACCCCGACAAATGCATATTTGGAGTCTCTTCTGGTGTTATGTTGGGCCACATTGTCTCTGCACAAGGGATATCAATAGACCCTGCAAAGATCGAAAAGATTGCAGCTCTGACAGCACCCACCAACCTCAAACAGTTGAGGGGATTCCTAGGCCTTGTGGGTTACTACAGAAGGTTCATAGCTCATTTTGCAACAAAGGAAACCTCCTTGCACAAGTTTCTGAGGAAAGATGCAAATTTTGTTTGGACGGAAGAATGTGACACAGCCTTCAACACTCTGAAGCAGTGTCTGATTGAGGCACCCATTTTGCAACCTCCTGACTGGATGAAGGAGTTCCATGTGCACACTGATGCATCCATTGAAGGCTTAGGCGCACTTCTATGCCAGAAGGGCTCCTCGAAGCTGGATCAGCCCATCTACTATGCAAGCCAAAAAGTCACTGATAGAGAGCGGAACTATACAGTGACAGAGCTAGAGTTCTTGGCAATGGTGTTTGCCCTAGAGAAGTTTCGCCACTATCTGTTGTCCACTCACTTTAAATTTTATGTGGACCATGAGGCCCTATCCTTCCTAATGAACAAAGAAGATGTGAAGGGAAGAATGATGCGATGGCCCCTTTTATTCCAGGAGTTTGACTTTGAGGTAATTATCAAACCTGGTCATTCCCATGTTCTGGCTAATCATTTGTCGCGTATCCCACAAACTGCAGACGAGGAGCAGGATGATCCAGACCTCCCTGATGCTTCCCTATTCCTAGTAGAAACTGTAACCCCCTGGTATGCAGACATTGACAATTTGCTGGCAACCCAATAGTACCCTCCTGGCATTTCTAGTCGGGAAATGAAGAAGCTCATGTTAGAATCAGCCCCCTACACCCTGTTAGGCGGTGCGCTGTACAAGAAAGGAAAAGATGAAGTGCTTAGAAGATGTGTTGCAGGAGATGAGATTGGGATTGTTCTGAAGGCTTGCCATGACGAGCCATGTGGAGGCCACTTTGCAGGAGAAGCTACAGCCAGGAAAGCTCTGTTAGCAGGTTACTGGTTGGCCGACCCTCCATAAGGATGCCTATGATTACTACAAGCGATGTGATGCTTGTCAGCAAATGGGGAAACCCACCAAAACAAGCGCTACGCCACTGCAACCTATCCTTCCTTTGAAGCCGTTCGAGAAGTGGGACATCGACTTTGTTGGCCCAATCGATCCTCCCACCAGAAGAAAACAGAACAGATACATCTTGGTATGTACGGATTATGTCACAAAGTGGTGTGAAGCTAAAGTCTTAAAGCGGGACGATGGTAACAGCGTGGCCCTATTCATGTATGAGAATATCATCACCCATTTTGGCAGTCCCCTAGAGCTAGTAAGTGACAGAGGCACTCATTTCATTAATAAAGTCATGGAAGAGTTGATAGAGCTGTATAAGATCCGCCATCACAAGTCCACTCCTTATTACCCCAGAGCCAATAGCCAAGTCGAAGTCACGAATCGCATCCTCTGCTCGATTCTGACAAGAACAATTGCCGCACATCGTCGTGATTGGGATGATCGACTTACAGAGGCCCTCTGGGCGTACACAACCTCCCATAAAGCAGCAAAACAGGACAGACACCCTTCCAGCTGGTGTATGGTATAGAAGCTATTTTCCCTGTTGAATTGGAATTGCCCTCTTTGCAAGTGGCTATCAAAGAGCATTTGGGGGGACAATGATTCACTGCAACACCGTCTCCTGCACTTGGAAGGTTTGGACGAAACTCGCAGGATGGCTCTACAGTGCATGGAAGCCACGCAAGCTCGACGTAAGGCTTACCATGATAGCTTCATCAAGCACAAGGAGTTCAGAGAAGGTGATTTGGTCCTAGCCTATGATTCACGATTTGGCAAGTTTCTTGGCAAGCTCCAACAGCGGTGGATGGGCCCATATAAGATACTTACTGTCAACCCTAATGGCTCTGTCCAAGTGCAGACCGTTGATGCCTCTGATGATCCCTTCCTGATCAATGGATATCGCCTGAAGAAGTACTTCCCTCCTTGGGGATCTTGATAATCACGGTCACCTGATCCTTTCCCCCGTTGGCGTGGCATTATACCTCTAACACCATATTGGGGAATATGGGAATTTCCCATAAGTTTGGGACACATGGTCAAATCTTTGGTTTTTCCATAACTTGAACACTATAATTCCAAATCAAGCGCTCTATAGCTCAATAGATTCCATTTTTCAAGCGCTTTCCAATGATAGGTCACATCATATGGTTTTGAGAAACTTATGGACATGTTATCCGGGTGCCACCTTTTTAGTATTCAAAAAATGGGAATTGGGAGATTCCCAAACTCACTAATATTGTGTTCTCTTATGATACTACTTCTAATAGCCATTCTTCAGCCACTCCTGATGAGGTGGACGCAACCCTCTGTCCCCCTCAGCCCCACCTCCCGCCCCTGATCTCTTATCCTCTATTTTCCACCAGCGGCAGTGGCGATGTTGGTTCTGACAAATGGTATTTCTACTATTCCTTTGCCTAATTCGAAAAAGAAAAAGAAAATACATATCGGTCATGGGAGAAAAGGACTTCGATCCCTATCATGCTGACCTATTCTTTGAGAAAAGGTGGAGACACCCTCGGGAATAGGAGGAAAAAAAAACAAGAACAAAGAAAAAGAAAAGAAAAAAAATCTATTATGGGAGAAAAGGAAGCAATTCCCTGTCGTAGTAGGCCTCGCTCCAAGAAAAGGTGTTTAATACGCTTGGGCGGGAAGCTGGCTGTGGAAAAGGTGGCAACACCCAGTAGTCCAAAAAGTGGATTCATCAGTTGACATCCCCAGAATCCAGTTCCGAAGCTGCCTCCCTTGGTACGCTGTGTCTTGTGCCTTTCTGCAGAGCGTTTGAGAGTCCTCTAGCAGACGCCATGTTCCTATCTAACCCCACATTTGATCTGATGGCTACCTCCCTGGGTACGCCTCTTCAACAACTGACGACGCAATCTTCATCGACAAACAATCGAGTGACGCGAGCTTTCATTCTAACCGGATGGGGAAGTGAGTATGGTTGCCCTTTGTCACTATCACCAAAGAGCGAGACAGAGGGTGGGGCGAGAAACCAGTCTTTTCTCTTTAAATCAAATGAGAGGTGAGAAGTGTGAATGAAGTGTTGCATGCACGGGATGGGCCTCTCAATGCACAAAGCATGATCTGTTTCTATGCACTGCACCATAAGGCTCCCTGGCCTTCCTTCTCGCACCGTATGCGGGCACAGGGTAGGATGCACAGTTGCACCATCAAATGTGCACAAGGCATACAACCTTTGCACAAGTGACTGTGAGGATTACATCAATGGATTTCAGGAAAGGGCTGCCCTCTGTATCTTTCAACAGAGCGTGAGACAGAGGGTGGGCTGAGTGTGACTCGAGTTTCTTCAATCAATTACCGAGAGGTGAGGATTGAGGGACGTTACGACCTTTGGAGTCAGGTACATTCTCGTTTCCCTATGCATCCACGGGGTGGGTCTCTGCCATCAACATAGGACACATCACCATGTTCTGTACATTGCACTATAAGGCTCCCTTGCCTTCCTCCTTGCACCTATGCCAGACGGGTTGGACGCACTGATGCACCATCAACTGTGCACCCTGGCATACTCCCTCTGCACCATTCCTTTGTCGCTTCCTAAACCGGGATGTGAGACATGGGTTTTCATCTTGCTTTCCTCGAGTGATATTAGTCATGGGGCAAGTGACTGCTCTTTCATTCCATATGAGTGACTGTGAGTTGAGTGCAATATCCCTCATCATCGACGCATTTCCTGTGATTCCTTCAACCAGCTACATCCTTGGGTGCTGCCACGTGGTCCCTACCACGAAGGATGTGTGCTCTGAAGATACCTTGGTACCTCCTGCAGCCGACACCGACAGTGGACGTGCCATCGACAGTCAACCTTGATTCTCGACGACATGGGCCAAGTTTTTCTAACCCTACACCTTCTGCTGTCAGTGATGTTCATGTTTTAAGTGTGGGGACGTTAGTGGTTGGTTTGTTGTGTGGTATTAGGTCACTGTTGCCCGGTCAACCCTACCCGTTCATGTTTTCAAGACGCATCCCTGCGCGTCTACATTGCATGCCGCCCTGCATATGTCTCACTTGGATCATGCATGTATGCCATGAGTTTCTGTCACACTCATGGGGTCCCTTCCCCACCCACCCGTCCATTATCACCCCTCCCTTGGGGCTGTTTCTCCTACATTTTTCTTTCTCCTTTATTTTGTTGTGTTTCTATGTGAACGCACCCTACGTTCCACGGCATCCCCATCTACCTTTATAGCCCTTTTCGTCCCTTCTAACTATCCAATTTTCCTCTTTACCTACCCCTGTTCCGATGCACGATTTTTGAGTTATTAATTTTTGACGGATTTTGCGTAAATTGGACAGTTTTCCATGTGAACGCATCTTTCTTGCTTCGGAACTCTGATCTGATGAGTCAATCCTGTCCTACCCTTTCTCCCTGACATTTTTCCTTTTTACTCCGTGTCATTTCGATGTACGGTTCATCCCTTATTAATTTTTGTGGGTTTTTGAGCCTTTTTCGTGCCTATTTTTCACATTTTTCCATGTGAACCTGCCCTATTTTCACTGGAATTCTAGTTTGATTTGACAATCGTGTCCTGTGAGCCTTGCCCCCACTTTTTCCTTTTCCTTCCCCCCTCTTTTGACTGCCGGATTTTTAGTTATTAATTTTTTCGAGCGTTTTTTGATGTATTTTTAATGTTTTTTCCAGGTGAACCCCTCCTAATTTCCCCTAAACTGGGTTTTGATGTGCCAGCGCTGTGCCTCCCTTTCTTTAGGACATTTTTCCTTTTTCTTGTCCTCTATTCCGGCCATGGTTTTTCCCGTATTAATTTTCGAGTCCATTTTCGGGCCCATTTTTTGGGTTTTTCCCATGTGAATGCGTCCTACCTCGATCAGAACTGTGTTTTCTTGTGATAGGTTGTCGGACACATTGTCTGTACACTTTTTCTTCTTTTTGCACTTCATTCCGATGCGCAGTTTCTCTGATATTAATGCCCGTATGTGTTTTCGGGTTTGTTTTTTGCGTTTTTTCCATGTGAACACCCTGATTTCGTCCAACACCCGTGTTGCATTTTTCTGTCATCTTCCCCTTGTCTCCCGGCACCTTTTTCCTTTCCACAATATGTTCTTACCAATTTAAGGACCGCTTGATCGTAGGACCCTGGCAATCCTCCAACATCCAACTATTATTTGATGTGGCCTTCCTTATGCTCACCTATATTGCGGGAAATAAGGGCGGATTCACAATGGGGCGGCGGAAGTGAGTGATGTGGAACTCCTTGTCCGGGTGGAAGACTTTACATTTTTCTCCTGCCGCCGCCCTTCAATTCACACGGAGACGGCGGTAGAATGGTATTCACACTGCCGCCGCCCCTTGAATTCACACGGAGGCGGCGGAAGCAAACAAAGTGATTTGGTAATTTGAAGGTCAAAACTAACAAAAAAATAGCAAATCACAATAAAAATTAACTGTAATGAGAGACCAGGATTACAATGCTTATAGACCAAAAAAACAAACAAGGTTTAACCATAATGAGAGAAAAGGATTATAAGGCTTATAGACCATAATAAGAAATAAAATACTATGTCCACCAATGTCAGTCAATACTGATGAGAAGTTATTACAAATCATGAAACTTGAGCTTCAAAGGAAGATGAGGATGTATCTGCATCGGAAAGATTATCACCAAAGAATTCTTGAATTCGTTTCTTTGAATGTGTCCTATACATTGATCTTGCAATGTTGTTGCGTCGTTTAGCACCAGATCCGAAATCATGTTGTGCGGTTCTTCCTCCACGGTCGTCCCCTTGTTGTGCTCGTTGAATTGCATCTTCTGGTTGGAGGGGACGGATAGCTTGAATTTCGGCCATAGAAGTTATTGCTGTTCTTTGATCCTCTTCCATCGAACTGCCAAGTTGTAAGCACGCTTCTGCTTCACGCACCCAATCCATGTCAAAAGAGTCACCATGACGGATACAAATATTATGTAAGACAAGACATGTAGCTACAAGACTAGGCACGTGGTGAAGGTCCATATCACATCTTTTGAGCAAGATGCGAAACCTTGCCTTCAACATGCCAAATGCTCGCTCTACAGGCATCCTAGTGCTAGATTGTATGAAGTTCCAATAGTACTTCATGTGTGATAAGCCTTCCTTACATCCCTTAAAGGGCACCAACATGTATGGTCGTGCAGGATAAGCACAATCGCCAACCAAACAATAATTGCCCAACAAACCCCTAACACATCTTCGCCCGAGTTCACTTCTTGTGAAGTTCAAAGAGTCATGGATGGAGCCAGCCCAACCCACATCATAGTCCCAAATTGAGCAATTTGATGCAACCGTTAATTGCAAAAGGATTGAATGAAACCCTTTGCGATTAAAGTAATCCTCATGGTTCTCTCTCGGTGCAATAATAGGAATGTGCGAACCATCGATAGCTCCTACGACATAGGGGATGCCTCTAATGGCCTCAAAGTCTCTTGATAGTTTCTCAAATCTAGCTCCAGAAGGCCACTTGATATACATATCTTTTAGGCCTGATGATAAGAAAGCTCTACAAAAATCTAAGACTATGCCACAAGCTGTGCTAGTGGCACATCCATAAAGGTCACCTAAGACCTCCAAAGTTGTACCACTAGCTAGCCTATGCAAAGCAATAGATACACGAGTCTCAATGCTCAAGGTTTCACGCATATTGATGCGTTTTTTCTTCAATTGTGGAGCAAGTTTGCCACACAAGTATTGGAAGGTCTCTCTACTAATGCGAAGGCGTTTCTTGAACATGCTTGCTGAGTAAGAACCTAGCAAGAAGTGCTCAAGAAAATGTTTGGCCCGTGGATATGCCCAAGCTTTTCTACGGGTATGCCCTATCCAACGATTTATACTTTTTTTTGCATGCATACATCGACCCATACACTCAACTAAGTACAACCACATTTGTAACATAGACTCTTCATCACTCATGGGGGGTGGTGATAGAAGCTCAGTAATCGCAAGAAAGCATAACCATGCACAAAACAATGCAATTCTTCTTGGGATGGCCATGTCCACCTGCAAAAATATGCAACACACATTATTTAGATTTCTCATTGCTTACAACATTTCACACCAACACACTAGAAGATATAAATAACATTGCAAAATCATTTTGATGCATTCAAAAATTCGACCATGGTAGCATGGAGGGCAGCTAGTAGATCCAAACGTTTGTTTTCGGTGGCCTCCTGACGAATAGAAGACTCCTTCAAATGATCAAGTAGAGCACGGCCTGTGTTGGCCATCTCATTCAAGGAGTCCTCTATTTTGGCAGGTCCCTGACGTCCTAATGGAGGTGTAGGTTGAACCTTGGCAGTGGAGTTTTGTGGCTTCCCCTCCTCATTTTCCTCATCTATTTGTGTGTCTAGGGGGTCATTACATGACACAGAGCTAGCATGTGATACACTCTTTACCTGTGCTCTATTGTGATAATATTCATCTACGACATCAAACCATTTACAAGTGTATTTTCTATTGTTACCAGACACACTATTGTGAGCTTTGTCTACCCTGTATTGGCCTAAAACATGTGCCCACTTCTTCCTACATGCTTCGCTATCTTTGTCAAAATCATGATAAGTAGCAGATAGTTTATCTGCCACTTTTGCCCATAAATTAACCCCCTGTTTTTGAGGGTTGCTAAATTCATGGCTCATGCCACCTCGCACGTGGATTAGCTGATCCACCCAAAAATCTTTCCATTTTCCTTTGCTTTTGTTGTCGAGGTCGTCGTCTTCGGTAAGGTCAACTGCTGGCGCCTTCTTCTTGGATGCCCTTGGCCTCTTGGATGAAGTAGACTCTTGCAATTCGTCCCTGTGGTCAGCCCCATGCTTCTTTGAAGTTTTGGCTCGTGATGGTGTAGTTTCTTTTGTTGGATTTGGAGGTGAATTTTTTGATAGTTCGTGATGAGGACTTGGTGGCTTAAAAGCCACATTTGGAGGTGGGGGTCTAAAGAAGAAGGGAGAGGCGGGAGAGGGAGAGGTTAACATGGCCGTAAAGCCATGAGGAGGCATTGGAAAATGTGCGGATGAGAAGGGGTATTGTGGTGGCGATGTAAACATTTGGGAGAGAGGTGTGTCATCCTCCATTTGAGAATCAAATGGTTGAGAGTGAGTAGGGTCCATAAAATGTACCTGAAAGAAAACAAAAAAGAATTAGTCATGATCAAAAATTTATCCTTCAAACAAAATTACAAGCATAAAAAAGAGAGGCCTTTGGTGGAGAGATGGGAGAGAGAGAGGCCAAAGAGAGGGCATATGGTGGAGAGAGAGAGAGAGAGAGGCCACATGGTGGAGAGAGGGAAAGGCCATATGATGGACAGATTTGCCATATGGTGGAGAGAGAGAGAGAGAGAGAGAGAGCAATGCCATTTGGCGGATAGAGGGAGAGAGAGAGAGGGTGTATGGTGGAAGAGTGAGAGGCCATTTGGTGGAGAGTTGTCATGTAGAGGATGTAGAAGCCAAAGAGGGCCAAAGAAATTGGCAAGTACCTTCGAAACCTTGTTGATTTGCACCTGCACATCACAATTGAAGCAAATGTGTTAGTATGCTATGAATAAATCTATTGTGCAATCAATAAAAGCTTGAAAAAAAAAAGCTCAAACTTCAAAGGTGGTCACCGAAATTGCTTGATAGAAGGGCAAACAAGTCTTGATTTGGACTTCACAGTGGCAAAGGAAGTACAACACAAAGCTTCAATTTATAGGAAAAAAATGCAAGAGCTCCTTGAACAATGTGTAGACGTTGGAAAATGCAACCGTTGGAAAATGCAAACGTTCATGAGTGAGCTGTGTGAACGCCGAAATCAACGCTTACGTGGCATCTTTGTCAGGCGGCAGCGCTCTTGGGCGAGGGGGGGGGTCGGTACAATTGCACGGCGCACCTGCCGGGACGTGGCATGAGCAGGCCACTGCTGCCGCCGCCCACTGTGAAAGGGGGCAAGCACGTGGCGTGCTCTGGTTCGCAGGATCCGAGCGGCAGCTGCTGCCGCCGGTCCTTGTGAAACCAGCCTAAGGTCCATTGCGAAATTTATACGATGAAGCTACTAAAGCGCTCCATACGGCCTTGAAACTAAGCGTATTTCATACGGGTTTGCGTATTTGCGGACTACGAGTGCTTGCTAGCAACACGACTAGACATACCTCGTACATCCTTTAGACGACGTACTATTTTCAAGCGAGGTTCTCGATCTTGAGCCATAGGGGCTCCTTTTCCGTAAACATATTGCAACTGAAAATCAAATGTTTGACGATCAGAGTAACGATAATGCTGCCAGTATCACTCGTGTGACTCTCTTTCTCTCATCAGATTCCGTATATAAAATAATCATTGCATATAATCAAATGGCAATGCACGCAATTTTCATTTGTTCAAGATTCAAATTCTCTACAAAATGAATTCTCTTTATCTTGCCTATCTGTTAGGTTTTTTAGAATCGAACTAGTTACCTTTGATTGCTAATTGGAGTGACTTTGCATTTGAATCCAATTCCTTCACGAATACCGACCGCAAAAACAAAACCAAAACAACCAAAACGGAGCCAACCCACCGAACAAAATAAAAAACAAACTATAATTACCCATTTAAAAAACAAAATAATTTAAAAACACAAAACACACAAACCATAAAACACAAAAACACAAACAAACAACAATCATCACAATAAATAACACAAACAACTACCCATCGAACATAATTAACCACAAATCAAATTTAAAAAAAAAACAACGAAAAACAAAACACAAAAAACATAAAGAACCAAATAATAATAATTGCGCCCCCTACCACAAAAACAACCAAACACACACACACACACAAAACAACACAAACCCTCATACCAACACAGAGCCACTCCCCCAAAACTTAACACAAAAAACGACTTAGCAACCCTTTATTCTTAATATTTAAACGAAAAATGAAAAAAAAAACTCACCTAACCGTCATCGCTCGCGACCTTTCCTTCGCCTGTGGCTCCTTCACGCTTTCCTCTCCCCCTCCTTCCCGTCGTCTCCCTCCTCCGTCATTCCCTTCTCCTTCACATCACCAGCCTCCCCCATCGCCCCCACTTCACCTCTTCTCATCATTGCCTTCTTCCTCCTTCCTCCCTCTCGTTGTTCCCCTCCACCTCGTACTCCACGGCCCTCCTGCCCTTCCGCCTCCCCGCCCCTCACCCCCGGCCCTGTCGAACGCCCTGGTGCGGCCCGCGCCTCCACCTTCAAGGTCGCTGTCCTTGGTGTCGCAGGCGGCATCGGCCAGCCCCTCTCCCTCCTCATTCCGTTGTCTCCCCTCGTCTCCCACCTCAACCTGTTCGATATCACCAATGTGAAGGGCGTCGTTGCAGACCTTGGCCACTACAACACGCCTGCAACGGTGTTCGGGTTCACTGGCCCTGCCGAGCTAGGTGAGGGCCTCAAGGGCGTGGATATCGTGGTCATCCCCGCTGGAGTTCCTCGCAAGCCTGGCATGACGAGGGATGACCTGTTCAATATCAATGCCAGCATTGTCATGTCTCTTGTCGAGGCTGTGGCGGACAACTGCCCTAGCGCACGGCTCCACGTTCCTCCTCTTGCCATGCATCCTCCTTCCTTGGCCACGATTCTCGTCTGCCATCGCCAGCTCGGTTTGCCTGCTCTAATTGCTTCTCCGCAAGGCCCACTTCGCATCAGGGAATTCGTCCACCTTCAACTCCAGCCTTGACAAACTGCTTTGTCCTTGAATATCCTTCATGATACCATCATTGCCATTAATGAACCCCAAATCTCTTGTACGAGTCGCCGTGGTCTTCTCATCTCCATTTTGCTTGGACTGACATGCCGCTTCTCAATACTTGAGCAGTTCCATGATCATTTGCGTTGTAACTGCGGGCCAATGCTCAGACGACGACGGCAAGCCACTAGTAGCTAATAATGAATCATCTAAGTACTGATCTAATTATCAGTTAATGGGAGCGGTACTTTTTTAGATGCTGAGCATGTAAACCCTGGGTCATCCAATCCATTCTCAATACAACAACGACAGCCATGACGGCAGTGGCGGTGACAGCGGTGGCGTGGCCGATCCAGAGGCCGAGCAGGGCCATCTCGTACTTGAAGCAGTTTACCCCCCACCCCCTTCTAGATTTACCCACCTCCCATTACCTTTGGCCCCCTAACCCACCCATGGTTACTCTAACCCTTCCCCCTACCTAACCACGATTACCCCTCCCCTAGCCCCCCTTCCTACCCACACCCCTCTCCACCCGCCGAAATCCTCCACTCTCCCTCCCCTGTTCCCACGCCGTGCGGTCTATCTCTCGGTGTGCGTGTGAGTTGGGGTGCAGCTCGCGAACGTTCACGCGCGAGGACGCACTTCCGATTCATCCGTGCACTGGAGTGTTGCAGACCCACCGTTCACACGGAGTCATTCTTCGCTCTCCCGGGTACTACCTTGTATTTTCCAACCCACATTTATATAACAATACATACAAATAACAATAAAAAACATTAAAAAAATTCCAAAAATTCATCTAAAACAAAAAAAAACATAATTTTTTAAAAACAATTTACCAATATTTTTTCAATATTTTTAAGTTGGTAATTAAAACAAATAAATTATAGAAAATGTAAAATCTAAAAATTCATTCAAAATTACCTGAAAATTGGGTAACTTTCATTAAAAATTAGTAAAAATAGAGAAAAAAATCCAAAAAAATCCACAAATCCACTGCCCTTTTTTCACTAATTTCTCAATTAAAAAATATTCCATAAAAGGCAAAAATGTTCTTTGAAGCAAAAAAACCCTAATTTTAATACTACACATCATAAAAAATCATTTTCAATCCTACAAATCATCTGAAAATCATGGTTGAATTGACATAAATTGTGGACATTTTCTGAATGGTTGAAATTTTATTTTTCCCCTTCATCACATATCCATGAGTTATATATATCTTGATTTTATTATTATTATTAAAAACAAACAAACAAAACACACAATAGCAAAAAGGAAAAAAACAATAAAACCAATTAACCAAATGAAACAATATACACAAATCAAACACACCTAAAATACAAAACAACCAACATACAAAATTTAAAAAAATCATAATAAAAATAACATAAAAATCAACGAACACACTAAGGTGTTTTCTTTGTTGTTCAGTCATAATGGTCTTTGATTTTGTTTTACTAGATTCATTCCTTTTGGGGGACTCTTCCGTGCGCCTTCAGGCCCTTGCATACACACCCCTACCAGGTATTTATTTTATGTGATTTATTTATTTTCACTTCCCCCTTAATCACAAATTAATTGTTAACATGAATTATTTATTCACCCACATTTTCCACGCGCATTCGCGCTAAACACACCATTTCATAATAATAAAAATTAACCAACCATTCACTTTGTACGCGCTACATGCGCTTGAGAGGCACCTTAATATTGTTAATAACAATGAACCAGCCGTCACAAAAGCACGCATTGGCAAAAAAGCGCTCCACATCACCCTAATTTTTAATAAATGAATTTGCATTTAGAGACCTCAGTCTGGTATCGAAGTCCGGGATTCGCATTAAAGCACCGTTTCAACCTAATAATTTGTAATTAAAATTTTAAGAAGGAACCGCCATTTTCTTATTAAGGTTTATCACTTAATAAAATGTCACCCATTGTTAATAATTTATTCCAATGAACCCTTCATTAAATTAATTCCCCCTCACTGCACTTATTTCCCCTTTTTAATGAACTCTTGTGGGATGGGCGCGTACAAATCTATTAGTTGCCCACTGATGGTCAAGTTATGGTCCAGTCTTGATGTCCATTTTTTTTGGTAGTCTGATTTGTCCATGTGTTACGATTACGGGTACGGTGTGTAGTTTTTTCTTTCTTGCATGATACGGGGATTTGGGTGTTTGCATGTTGCATTGCATGAAGCTTTCGATCACATATGTGTAAAGGTCATGTCGAATTTTTTCTAGGCTGTGGTTTGCTTGGGGATAGTTGGTCGAGTCACGTTTTACCACCTTGGTTGATATCTTATCCTTGGTTTTCGTCTGTTGTTTTGCAGGCGTTCTCTTTGTTTGTCTGTGTTTGTGGTGTGTGTGTGTAACCATCTGAATGGCGCCCTCTCATACTCCTCCCCCGATCCAATATGTTCCTTTGGCTTTACATGATTATTCTTTGTTACTGGATTCAGACGTTGTCGCTAAAGCGGGCTTGTCCAAGTTCATGAGCCTTTCTTTCCCACTAGTTCCAGATGATCCTACCATTTGTGACGAGTTTTTAACCTCTTATAGTAAGAGGTCTGGTCCAGTCCGTGGCACTACTGTTCTTCTGACATCGAAGAGTTTAGGCAAGGCTCTTGGTCTGCCATATCGTGGGGAGTCTGTCCCTGCTGCTAGACAGTTGTTCGCCAATGACGATATTTTGAAGCTGTTGCAGAAGCAGACTCAAGATGTTCTTAATCCGAAGAAGGTCATTACCACGTCAGGAGTCGGTGTCTCTATGATTTCCAATCCCCTATGGAAACAGCTATGCCAATTCCTTCAGGACAGGTTCATACCTGCAAAATCCCCATCTCATTATCTTTCCAAGGAGTTATTTACAGCTTCACGAATGATTTTGAAATGCATAACTATTGATTGGAGTACCTACCTCCTCTCCAAGATGGATCACCACTTTATCCGAGCTACTCCAGGAAATGTGACTAATGTTATATTTGGGTCCTTCCTCTATGTCTTCTTGCTACATGCTGCCCCTGCAAAGGATGTTTCTTTACCTCCAATTGATCCTCCAGAAGTTCCTCCTCCGCCTCATAATGAAGATGATGATGTGATAATTGAGGATGATGATTCTCCTCCTCCCCTTGTCATTCAAAGAAAATGCCTCAAGAGCGTGGCTGAGTCAGTGCCTTCTATACTTGCCATTGCTCAGAAGGGGGCTAAAATTGCAGCCAAGGCACTTGTACCTATGGCAAAACAATCGGATATACCTATTGTTCCAGCTCTTAAAGGTGATGTTGTGGATGAATTATTCAAAGGCATGCGTGATTTGAGGTTGAATTGGACAGAGATATATGCAAAGGTCAAAATGTTGGGTGCTAAGGTAGAAGAGAAGGCTCAGGCAATAGCCTAAAGACCGTACCAAGAAGAATACAAGAGAATATGAATTTGGTGTGACAGTTTATAGCATGAAAAGTGAGATTGTACAACCTACTATGAAGTGAAAGCAAAAAGGTTAGTCTTTTGAAAAGATAACAAAGTACATGCAATAGAAACTGGTCTTCCAATAGAGCCAAATTTTAAAAATTGTAGCATGCAAAAGAGATCGGAAGATATGGCTAGAAGGATAGCATTTGTTACCATAGATGCAGCCACATATGGTTTGAGAATTGAAAGGACTAATAAAACTCACAAAGAAGGCATGGCTGAGGAAAAATCTTGCGTTTGGATGCAAGCATTAGATTTCATGGAAAAGGAAAAAACAACAAAGTCTAAATTGGCTGATGCAAGTCAAAGTATACGAGGGAGAATAGGATGGAGTGCACTAGTGGAGTCAATTTTAGCCTATGGTTATTTGGCTGAGACTCATAATCAAGAAGCTCTTGTGGAACAAAGGAGAAGAAGAGATGAGGACACTACTGGTCCTTCCTCTTGAGGCCCATCTAAACGCATAACATGAAGTCAAATGGAGTAGCAAAAAGAGGCTGAAAAAGCCATATTTGAGTATGTTATAGAGGATGCATCTCAAGAGAAGAAGCAAGAAGGAAAGAAAAGGGGCAAGCAATTTGGTTACATGTTACAATCAGATCTTGAGATTGCCACAAACCTTAAAAGGGACATGGAAGATTGCATACTTGGTAGTTGAGTGGAATTCACACTTGGCAAACTTCTTGGAATCACAAAGTATGAGTTTCATGATACAATCATTGATATGCTAAAAGGAAAAAGACAACTTGGCGGTGAAGTTTTGCAAGCATTGATGCAAGTTGAAGATATAGAGAAACAACTTTAGAGAGAATATGATGATGCATGTAATGCTGATTTGAAGCAGACTGATGTTGAAAATAATGGCAGTGTAGACAACAAGCTTTTGGCTAAAATTGGTCTTATGGGTAGCACTAAGCATAGAGAGAGAGGCTATGCATAATGGGGATATCCACCAACAAGTACACGAAGAAGAAGATACTCATTTTATTCCAAGCAGTCATTATTCATGAACACATTGGGCTCGTGCTACAACATAGACAATTGTTAAAGTAGGAGAAAGAGAGATGCCTTGGATAGCTCTCTTGGATCATGGTTCTGAAATCAATGTTATGGCATGCAGTTTGTATGAGAATGAAGGTTGGCCTATTGATGTAGGTCCGGGATGGCACATGCAGGCAGCAAACAATTCATCAGGGGAACTTTATGTGGCTTGAACAAACGTACCCGTGAATATTGGAGATGTTAGGGATGAATATCATTTTTTTGTGCAGGATTCATGTAGCTATCCACTATTTTTGGGGCAGCCCTATATTTTAGAATCAAGATTGGAAACAAAAGCCTTGGATAATGGTTCTTCATATGCTTGGGTTCAGAATAAAGACAATGCAAAGGTGGTACAGTTTCTCATTGTTTGTGTGAATCATCCCCACAATTGGAATAGGCTATGGGGTAATACCATGCCACCTAATGCATGATTTTAAAGGGTTTTTAGACAGCACTGCTATAAGTGGATGCTATGGTAGTGCCTTGAGGAAGATAATTATGCCTCCAAGAAAGGGAGAAACTGTATTTGTGTCCAGATTACATGAATGGACATCATGTAGTCTTGGCAAATGAAGATATTTCAGGGTTGTTTTTAGGACTCATTGATGTTGATATAGTGGCTGAAATTTTTGCAGCAATTAATGCTAAAAATAGGGTAGAAAAAGAGGTTATTTATGTTGACACTTTAGAAATGTATGAATTCATTCAATAGTTTGCTGAGCATGAATGTTATGGGCTACAAAATAGGGCTAAATCAAGGGTGGATACAAAGCACAAAAGAATTGCAAAGAAGATTAAGCCTGTGGCTTTGCCTTTACCCCCTGAAAGTGATGGGTTGGATAAAAAAGTGACTCAATAGCCTAGTTTACAGGATCCACATGGAGTAGGACATAAATTTATAGTTGAAACTTTACAAAATCTAAAAATTGGTGATACAAGATTTATTTTTTTTGTAGAAATAACTTATTTCTTGCAAATGTTGGTGAGGCATGGGAAAGCCTTTGCATTTTAGCCACATGAAATTGGATGTGTTGATTCGACCATACTAGCACCTATGGTGATCTTTACAGTACCTCATGTGTCATGGAATTTAAAGCATATTCTAGTACCTCGGGCATATTTGCCTATGTTAATAAGGTCACCATAAGGAATGTTAAATCAGGCCTGATAGAGGATGAATTTGCAGAAGCATTTGCAGGCAAGGCAATTTACTCTATGGGAGATTTATATATTCAGGATGCGCTCAGTTCGAGCTTGCATTGAAAAGCTAGGATATCACTACCATGAAGACACCGCTTGGATTGGTTAGGATGCGTATGCTTCCATAGGGAGCAACCAATTCAGTGGCACATATGACGAATGCTATGCATAAAGTTTTGAGGAAGTATATCCCTTAGTTGACCTTACCCTTTCTTGATGATGTGCCAATCAAAAGATGTGATATCTATGAGAAGAATGAAGAGCTGAATGAGCAAGCATGTAGAATGTGTGTGGCTAATCATATTGTTGATTCTGATAGGATTTTGAGCCATCTTGAAGAAGTGCATTTAACATTGTCAAGAGAAAAGTTAGTTTTTCGAGTGGAAGAAGTATTAGTTGTTGGGCACATGCGTGGACATATGGGAGAAAGCCCTCACTAGTAAAGATTAATGCCATAAGTAGGATGCAGAGACATGTTTGAATGTATCCAAGGTGAGAAGATTTTTGGTGCATGTGTATTTTACTTGATATGGATTACACATTTTTCTCATGTGGCCAAAAGTTTATATCAGCTCTTGAGAAAAGGGCAGAAGTTTTGGTGGGGTAAACATCATACGAAAGCAATTCAGAAGTTAAAGACCTTATTGATTTCAACTCCACACTAAAGAGAGAAATTTATGAGAATGGGCAACCTATTATTCTCACCATGGATATAAGCCCAATTGGCATTGGTTGGGAAGTGGGTTAGGATGATACTGATCGGAATAGGTATGCCATTCGGTTTGGAGAAAATGTCCTCAATGAACAGCAACAATGGTATTCTCAAATTAGAAGAGAGTTTTGGGGCGTAGTGACAGTTGTTAAGTGTGATAGGGAATATTTTATGGGAGCTCACGTAGTGGTAGAGATTGGTTGTCTAGCTCTATTGGGCATGATAGTAAATTGATCAACTCCCGATATTGCCATGTTACAATGGATTGCATATATAAAGTCACTTAATCCTGATTTTTAGCATATTGCAGGTAGATAAAACCATGTGGTTGACATGGTTTCACGAGCAAGGTTTGAAGATGAAGAGGAGCTAATGGAAGATGAATATAATGATGTGACAAGTACTGAAAATAACTTTATGACAGTAGGGAATGAGTATGTAGCTACTGTTAGTGTAGGTGCAACTATTGAAATAAGGATTTCAAT
This sequence comes from Lygodium microphyllum, assembly GCF_053477565.2. Lineage (NCBI taxonomy): Eukaryota > Viridiplantae > Streptophyta > Polypodiopsida > Schizaeales > Lygodiaceae > Lygodium > Lygodium microphyllum. The sequence goes on from NC_141162.1 coordinate 92,981,545, forward strand.
ACTAAGAAAAGAGCTTACAACCATGGAGAATAGATGGGCGGTAGAGAGAAAGCATCATCAATGTTATGCTTCAGTTAGAACACAATTTTTGGAAGATTTGTATGAGGATGATTGGTTGTAAATAGGCCAATATCTTAGCCTCATGACAAACAAGGCTAAATGGTCTGAAGCTAAATTCAAAAGGATTAAAAGAAAAGCATATGGGTTTTTCTTGAAAGATGGATGTTAATGGAAGCATGCAAAGAAAAAGAGAGGAGCTCTAGTACGTGTATTGGGAGATAGGGTTTCTCAGCAACAAGTGATACAGGAGTTTCATGAAAGCTTATGGGCTGGACATAAAGGTGTTTGGGGCATATTTGCCAAGATCAAAGAAAAGTATTGGTGGCAGAACATGTATAAATATGTGGAGCATTATGTGGAATCATGTAGTGTCTGTCAGATGTATTCCATGGTAAAGCATAGAGATGGGTTGCAACTGACATATCCCTTGTCTATGCATTACAAATGGGTAGTTGATTTGGTTACCATGCTAGCAGGGTTATGGAATATGAGATATATTGTGCTTGCATGAGAAGACTTGACAAATCAAGTGGAAGGTTGAGCTCTTAGTACAAAGACTACTCAAGTAGTTTGCAGGTTCTTATTGGAAGAAGTCTTTTGCAGGTATGGTTGTGTTGGTAAAGTGGTTGTAGATAGAGGAGAATTGGATGCAGATGAGGCTCGTGACTTCTTTTTGCAATTGGGTATCAAGCTGGCTTTAACTTCAGCATATAATCTTGAAGAAAATGGAAAAAGTGAAAGAGGTCATTAGTCTATCATTAAGGCATTAGCAAAGTCACGCAAGGGCAAGATGAAAGAATGGCCAAGAATGTTACCCTTTGCTTTGTGGGCTAATAGGACCACCCATAGTGTAGTTACAGGGTATATGCCTATTGAATTGATGTATAGACAACAACCAATCATGCATATTGAGGAGACTATTGCTAGTTGGAGTGTTCTACCATGGGAAGAGGGTTTGAATAGAGAAGAGTTGCTGGCCCTACGGATTAGACAGTTAGAAAGAAGACCTGAAGACATTGAGATACTCACGAAAAAGATGAAGTTTGCAAGGATGAAGAACAAGAAGACGTTTGACAAGCGACAGAGACTTAGATCACGAGATATACAAGAAGGAGATTGCATGTTGGTTTATGACAATGGCTTGGAAAATCAACATAGTGCCAGTCGAAAGATGGCAAAGTGATGATGGCCCATATGTGGTAAGGTTTATTTTTTATAATGCTTCCTATGCATTAAATGAGATGGATGGGACAACTCTAAGGATTCCAATGGTTGGAAAATGTATCAAGAGACCTTCTGTATGCTTCTGTATGCCTCCGTATGTGTTCTGTTGGATGAGAGTGTAGCTAGGGAAAGTTTTCTAGCCTTGGAAAGAGGTGAAGACAAGTGCAAAAGAGCTAAAAGAAGTCAAAGAAGTAGCTGCTGAAGACTCAAGTAAAGACTGGAGTGAAGTGACAGTGGTGAGCTATGAAAAGACACTGTAGTGGCTCTAGTGCCTCTTCGCATTTGACATACCTCTTGGGAGGTGTATCCATGACCTAAGAAGGATTATTGAGGGTTATTATGAGAGTATTTTATTGAGGATATGATGTACTATTGATGGAGAGAGAGAGAGAGAGTCAAAGATAGTCAAATCTATCAAAACAGTGTAACTGTATGTGAGAGATTGAGAGAGAGAACTATGAAGACATTGAAGATGAATAATATGTGATTGATTTCCATTCAAAGATGGTGTATTCCTTTGTGTTCTTTGTTCTATTGAAGAATTCTATGAAGATATTGAAGATTATGGTTGATTCTATCAAATCCGTGGGAGATATCTACTATGATGCTACGTGAAGAATTGTTGTTTTCTTTGTTTTGATGAACAAAAGAATGAAATAAAATCTTGTTGATGTTACAAGATAGATTTTCTTGCAAGAGAATTCCCTTTTCCTTGGTGTTCCTCTTGGGGCTCCAGAATTATATGTCAAGATTGTGGGAGAGAAGGAAGGAGTCTCACTTGAAGCTTTCTTGCTTGCACAATGGGGGAAGACACACAAGGGTGGAGGCTGAAAACAGTTTTCCTCTTCTTAGTTGTGTAAGCCAAAAGAACTCATGTACAAAGAAATAGAAGAACCCTCTATATGGGTTTCAAACCAAACTCAACTAACTAAGGTGGCATACTAACTGAGCCACGAACTAGAATAGATAAGGATAGCTATCATGTAGCTATTATTCATGGGCGGTGTACCAACCGCATCTGCAACCGACACGTCGGTGACATAAATACACAACGGTCACCCTGGCGTATCACGAGTGGAGCTTGATATCTCAACACTCCCCCTCGAGCTCAATCCCAATTCCTGCACACCAAGCAAGTCTCTGAACTTGCGCAGCTTCTCTGCGCCCAATGCCTTCGTAAATATGTCAGCTACCTGATCCTCTGTGCTGACATAAACTAGATCAATAAGACCTAGTAAAACCCTCTCTCGCACATAGTGATAATGCACCTCAATGTGCTTTGTTCTAGCATGATAGACTGGGTTATTTGCCAAGTGTATACTACTCATGTTGTCACAATAAATGACAACTGGTCCATCTGTAGACTGATGCATATCATAAAGTAGCTTATGCAACCAAGCTACCTCGCATGCAGCCATTGCTGCACCCCTGTACTCAGCCTCTGTGCTCGACAAGGCAACTGTAGGCTGTTTCTTGCTGCTCCAAGTGACTGCAGCACTCCCAAAAGAGAACACATATCCACTGGTAGATCGTCTATCAGAAATACTACCAGCCCAATCAGCATCAGTGTATCCATGCAACTGTATCTGAAACCCCAGTCTCATAAAATAGTCCATACTGCAATGTGGACTTCACATACCTGAGTATGCGTCTAGCCGCATCCAAATGTGGTTTCCTTGGAGCCTGCATAAACTGACTTACCAATCCAACAGCATAGCTCAAATCTGGCCTGGTAATAGTCATATAAATCAAACTTCCTACTATGCGTCTGTACATAGTAGGGTCTTCTAGAAGCTCACCTGCATCTGTGCTCAGCTTCACATTTTGCTCCAAAGGAACTGAAATAGGCTTACAGCCTGTCATCCCATATTTGGACAGTATGTCCAATCCATACTGCCTCTGCAAGAGCTGTATCCCACTTGGTGATCTAATCACCTCAATGCCCAAGAAATAACGCAGCTCTCCCAAATCCTTCATCTCAAACTTCTGCTTCAATAGCATTTTCACATGAAGGATATCTTCATCACTGTCACCTGTCATAATCAGATCATCAACATAAATGACAAGTAGCATAATACCTTTCTCTGTTTTTCTCACATAAAGTGAGAAATCTGCCTTGGAAATCTGAAAGCCAATAGTGACAAGATACTGTCCTATCTTGTCAGACCATGCTCTAGGTGCTTGCTTCAAGCCATACAAGGCTTTCTTCAACCTGCAAACAAACTCAGGATGAACAGCATGCACATAACCTGGTGGCTGCTCCATATAGACCTCTTCTTGCAAATCACCATGCAAGAAGGCATTCTTTACATCCATCTGATGTAAAGACCATCCCTTTGATGCAGCCATAGCAATGACTGCTCTTACGGTTGCCATCCTTGCAACCGGACTGAATGTTTCTTCATAGTCAATGCCATATGTTTGTGCATACCCCTTGACTACTAATCTTGCCTTGTATCTGTTCACAGAACCATCTGCATTGTGCTTCACCTTATAAACCCACTTACAGCCAATTGCATTCTTACCTTTAGGCAAAGGTACCAATTCCCATGTAGCATTTGCTTCCAAGGCATCCATTTCTTCATCCATGGCTTTCTCCCATTTTTCTTTTCCCATGGCTTGCTCAAAAGAAGTGGGTTCTGGTTCCTGTATCACTTTGACCATATATGCATAGTGAATGGCTGTAAATCCATCATATTTCAGCCTATCCACAGGATACCTAACTCTAGTAGACCTGCACAAAGTGGGTTCACTCCCAGGTGCTCTCAAAACATCCCTGGTCTTCCTTACTCCAGGTGTAACAATAGAAGGAATACCCAACTCATCATCAATGCTCTGTTCTGAGCCACTGGATTCACCATCCACATAAGAGTGACCTGCATTCACATCAAACATGGGCTGATCAACCTTCTCTTTTCCTTTTCGTGATACCTGCATACCACTATCTGTATTACTTTGAGAAGATTCTCCTGATCTCAATCTGCCTGTCCATGGCGAAGAATGTGAACCACTGCTAGAGGACGCTCCAGGTCCACTAATATTTTGTGACTGCTGCTGTGAATTCTGTGCAGCATTACCACTTTGTGCATCTACATCATCAATCACATTTACTGGTTTATACCAGCTACTCATCTCATCAAAAACAACATCTCTGCTCACTGTAAACTTACGAGTAGAAGGGTTATAGCATCTATACCCTTTTTGCTACAGAGAGTAACCAATAAAGATGCACTTCTCAGCTTTTGGATCCAACTTGGATCTCAACTCATCTGGCACATGTACATAGGCAATGCAACCAAAAATTTTCAAATGAGAAATATCTGGTTTCCTACCAGTATACCTCTCCTCTGGAGTCATTCCATGTATTGCTGCAGTGGGAGTCCTGTTCATTATGTAGACTGCTGTAGCAACTGCTTCAGCCCAATAAAAATCTGGCAAGTCTTTTTCATTGAGCATGGCACGAGATACCTCTCCAATATGTCTGTTTTTTCTTTCTGCAATTCCATTTTGCTGTGGGGTATGACTGCATGAATATTGCTGCTTTATGCCATGCTCCTGCAGGAACCTTGCAAACTCATTTGAGAGGTACTCTCCCCCTCCATTTGACCTTAGGCATTTTACTTGCAGGCCTGTTTCTTTTTCAACCATAGCTTTAAGAGTTTTGAAATGCCCAAAAACTTCACTTTTCTTTTTCATAAAATACACCCAAACTTTTCTGCTATAGTCATCAATAAAACTGACAAAATAATGACAGCCTCCAAGAGATGCAGCTTTAGTAGTCCACACATCAGAGTAGATTAATTCCAATGGCTTCTTACTCTCTTGAACATGTCTAGGAAATGGTTTCCTTGCCTGTTTTCCAAATTGACAGGCTTCACATACCTTATGCATTTCTGCAACCTTGAACTTAGGCAATCCTGCAACAATGTTTTGGGCCTGCATTGATTTAAGTCGCTGTATATTAACATGACCAATGCGTTTATGCCAGATATCAATATCTGCAACTACACCGGTCCCATGTGCAAACATTGCTGCACTCAATTCAGGCATGTCTGCATCCAATGTAAACATTCTGCCCTTCTTCTTTCCTTTTGCTATCAAGCGACCTTTATTTTTCATATCCTCAACAAAGCACCCATGAGGATTAAATCTGACCTGCAAGCCCTGCTCAACCATTTGACCAACAGAAACCAGATTCTTGGTGATATTCGGGACATGAAATACATCAGACAGGTATTTCTTTTTCCCATCCTGCATAGACAAGGGAATTTTTCCAATCTGCACAATAGGATGTGCAGTATCATCACCAGTCTCCACAAATCCTGGTTTTTCCATTTTCCTTGCATCCTCCATCCATTCTGCATGACCTGTCATGTGGTTTGATGCACCTGAGTCAACATACCATACATCATTGCTTTCTTCTGCACTTGTCATAGAATTGTTCATGTGCTGCACCATGAACAAGTGCTCATTTCTGTCATCACCCTGTCTGCTAGAAGATGCATAATTCCCTTGTTGCAGTTTTCCATTCATGATGTCATTCTGCTTTTTATAGCAGTCTTTAGCCATATGACCCATTTTACCACAGTAGTAGCATTCAACATTACTGTTTGCATTTTGGCCTCTTTGCCATCCACCACGACCTCTTTGGCTCCCCCTGCCTCTAGAGTTACCACGTCCTCCTCCATAGGACTGGTTTTCTTGAGTTTGCTGCATATTCTGATTTTTGCCACGGCCTCCAAATCGGCCTCCTCTACCTCTGCCTCTACCTCTTCCAGCATTTGAGTAGAAGACAGCTTCTTTTGAAGTTCCTCCTGAAGAAGATGCACCACCATTTCTTTGCTCCTCAGAAATTAGAAGAGCAATCAACTCCTCAAAATCAGGAAATCTTTCACGAACTGAAATGGATGTCCGAAACTGTGCATAATCCTTTCCTAGACCATTCAAGGTCACAGAAACTAAATCATCATCTTCCACTGGCGACCCAATGGAAGCAAGTGCATCTGCAATCTTCTTCACCTTCATGTGGTAGTCGTTGATGCTCATATTTTCTCTTTGCACATTATGCAACTCTTGCTTGAGCTACATTTTCCTGGCTTGAGTATTTGTGCTGTACATTTTTGACAAAGTATCCCATGCCTCCTTTGGCGTACTTGCATCCTGAATATGCACAATCATAGAGTCTGAAATGCTGATAGACAGCCAATACATAACTTTCCTGGCTCTCTCATGCCATGCTTTGAATGCCTGCATTTGCTGTTGATTGGGAACATCAGGAAGAACTGGTTCTTCTTCATTTCCTGCAACAAATTCCCAATATCCTTTTCCCATAAGGAAATTCGTCATTCTAAACTTCCATGCCTGGAAGTTGTTCTTGTCAAGCTTTTCAGTGACAATCTGTGAGAGAGAATCAGACGCCATTACAGAACACTGCGAAAAATTCTGTCACTGCAAAAACTCAGCTTCACCCTCACAAGGGCAAATCTGCAAAACTGGCGAAAGTGGTATTTAACCACACAGTCACTTCCTAGTGACGATTTTGCATCAACAAGCAACAGGGATGATTCTGTAACTCCCAATGTCTCTGCGCACAAGCATACGATGCGATTTCTACAGTAACTTTTCACTGACCTGTAGAACAATGGTTGCACAGCATAAAACTGGGCCTTTTTCTGAGTGCGTGCAGAGAACTTCCGCCTCCAAAACAGGCCCCGAAATGGCCTCAAATCAAAAAAACAAGGTCGCCAAGAGCTAAAGCTTTTTCCCGCAGCATATACTGCCCTCTTGCTTCACCGCGAAGGGCGTCTCAACCTGAGACAATGCACTCTTGCAATTTCCGGCTGTGCTACCTGCAGAGATCTGCTCCCAAAACAGAAAATGAAAGCAACACTGCTCCTCTTACCAGGACACCGCGAGCTTGACTTGCTTTCTTGAGCTCCTTACCACGAACAAGGCTCTGATACCATGTCAAGATTGTGGGAGAGAAGGAAGGAGTCTCACTTGAAGCTTTCTTGCTTGCACAATGGGGGAAGACACACAAGGGTGGAGGCTGAAAACAGTTTTCCTCTTCTTAGTTGTGTAAGCCAAAAGAACTCATGTACAAAGAAATAGAAGAACCCTCTATATGGGTTTCAAACTAAACTCAACTAACTAAGGTGGCATACTAACTGAGCCACGAACTAGAATAGATAAGGATAGCTATCATGTAGCTATTATTCATGGGCGGTGTACCAACCGCATCTGCAACCGACACGTCGGTGACATAAATACACAACGGTCACCCTGGCGTATCACGAGTGGAGCTCGATATCTCAACATTATATTCCATTTTGAAGGTATCAAAACTCATTCTACTGAGAATCATTGTGATGCCATCATCAAAGTAATGCCAACTTTTGATGGTTTCAACAGTGTATGTTGTGAAGAACACTCTATCTACTAGTTTCTAGTGGGTTTCTAATTGGACAAACACAAGGTTGTTAGTGCACCACGAATCCTATGTGTCTTGCTATTGAGCATCCAGAAACAGATTCTATCTCTTTTCCTTCTTATTCTGATGAACTTCCACTGACCATGACTCCTGAAGATTCTTCATGATCTCCCATTTGATGATTTCTAGATACTCTTCAATGAATGTTAAATCTTCCATGGATGGTCATTCTCTATGTTTCTCCACTTTATTTTGCGCCCAAACAATTTGCCACCAAGATGCACATCTCTGTTGCTTCAACAAAGAGAGGAAATAGTCCACCACAGCCTACATTAAGATGGTAATATGTTTCCACCATTTTGGGATGGAATTCTTGTAGAAAGTGGCTTTGATAATGAGAATCTTCAATTCTTCAATAGTAGAAGGAACTTTGGAAGCATCCCTTAATTTCTTCTCCTCTTGGCAATGCCATTTCCTTCATTTTCAACCCCTTTTTATGCTTGCTGATGGCAGTTTTCCTCGACTGCGCACAAAAAACATGGAGCCCTAAGAGGACACAAAGAAAATAGGGTTTCTACTACAAGAAAATCTATCTTGTATCATCAAAAAATGTCTTTTTCATATTTGATACGACCACAA